>NC_134316.1:14891952-15191952 GCF_964195595.1 Calonectris borealis | reverse complement strand
CCAGCAAGGAAACAAAGAATTAACTAATTCATTGTGTGAGCAGCCTGGTCATTAGCAGCTCTACAGAAAGAGACGGCAGCTTAACTAAAACATTATTGTTGAAGTAAAAAAAAAAAAAAACCACCACAATTATGACATTCAATTATTCTATTAAGCGAAATTAACTATTCTTCTTGTTCTTTGAAAAGAGCAAGATAAAGCACAGGATCCAAATAATTAGGTCAGCAGCAATGAATTCTGAAGAAAAGCTGTCTAGACTTCTATTTTCATTTTTAAATTTGAGTGGTTGGGTTTTGTGTGCCTGTGTGCATTTGCTCCTTTGAATTCTCAGGGTGGTCACGTTAATAAGTTTGCCCCGGCAGGTAGAGTGAAGCCTGGATCAAGGTGTGGCGTTCTCGCTTTGATGTCGGCTGTCACGCTCGGCTGCCTCTCGATCTCTTTGGCTGCCATCAAGTCTGTTGTCGTGGGAGACCAGGTAAACCAGGGCTGTTCTGCTGTTTGGCACAACTCAAAGGAGAGTCAGTTCAGATATGCTGTGAGGGCTTCTGGTCCTTACCAGCTAAATATACAAGGAGAACATAACTCGTAACAAACTTTTAAATAAAAAGGCATTGATTCTCACTGGGCTTTTAGCAGAGACCACAGTATGTTAGTGCAATGGCAATTATTGAGGTCTGTTTGTAAAAGGACCTGAAAAGAGGAACTATACAACGGAAAAGAAATGGTGGACCAAGATAAATAGTGACTTGGCATGTATTTAGAGAATTAGAAACACAATTCACAAAAACCTTATAGAGGAAAGGTGGAGAGTGGGGAGGGGGTGGAATAAGACTTTCTTCAACTGGGAATTTGCTGGACATTGAGTGAAAGGAAACAGAATACTTAAAAAGCAGTATTTTCCCACCTTTTCTCTTCCTACAAACACTAGTAACTAATAGCAGCTGTCTGCAAAGCAAGATGCAAAACCGAATGAACAATTTAAAAGGAAGAATCCAATACTAGCTTTTCCTTGAGCACAGGGAGGTCTGTTTCAAAGGGGAACTCAGTAGGTACAGTCTATTATTTATTAGTGTGACTAATGTGAGGAACTCCCATGGTTCACACGAGGAAGTTCTTCCCTGCTTATCTCAACATTCTGTAGCATAAAACCTTTCATGCACGTTGTCCTCAAATGTCAAAAATGTTTTCATCTGAAAAAGAGGGTAGAAACAAAGTGGACTCATCCCAGAAGCTGAATCATTGCACTGTATTTCTGAGATAATGCTATGATGTAAACTGTAACTGCTCTCAGCAGTACTGAACACTGAAGATTTTAAAAATTAAACATTTTAATAGAAATGTGAAAGCTTCTGTTTACCAAAGACTCTATTTGCTGATCTTATTTTCTAGTCTTTACCCAGGCTGGTAAATGATCTCAAACCCATGGAAATTTTGAGTGAGAACTGAATGAATATGGGACCTCTGAATTTGGTCCATTTAATCTTGAACAAAGAGTATGAAAATGGAAAACCAGCCATTAGCCTCAAGCTTTTCTAAAACTGCGTACCAGAGCAATGCTTATGCATTTCTTCTATTCTTTCAAGTTGCTACCTTGAGACAAACATACAGCTAGGGTCAAAAATAGCCTTTCAAGGGCATCTTAAACTGAAGCCTGCACATTAATACAATGCCAATAACTTCTGAGGATTTGTGGAGGACTATGAGCAGCCACATACAATCCCAACAAGCTGAACCACTGGAAGTGATCTTGCTGCATGGCTTTTTTGACAGCATAATGAACAATACCACTGTCGTCACAATAAACCCTACAATTTGAAAACAAGGCTGAAAACACTGCAAACGCTAGTGAATTTATGAATAACTTCTGAGGCTAAACATGGTAAACCAGGGAACTGGTCCACTGCCTAACCTCAAAGTCCTGCTCATGGAGGTTCCTTCATTTCATGGTTGCCTCACACTCCTTCTCGTGGCACCTACAGTTTTACATTCTTTTGCTCCATGGACTATGCAGCCTGGACTGTCATTTACTCAGTTTACATTTAGTCATTTTACATTTACTCTTTTACAGGTGATTTTACCCAGGTGATTATCTGGAACTGGCCTAGTGGGAGATCACTCAGCCTGAGAGGGGCTGTGCTATACCATATGGGAGTGCACCAGCCAGTGCAGCCCTGCCATAGTGTAGCAAAAAATAGGTTTCCAGACTTTAGAGAGGTACAAAATAAGAGAGAGTTCATCAGTTCTCGAGAAACTACAAAGAAGGTATCTGGGGGGAAAAAAGTGTCTTACCAAGAACAGCCTTAAAACACACTGTTCAAAAGAAAATTAACATTTCAAAGGTGTAGGCAATTCATATCTAGCATTGTGGAGAGAGAATAAGACAGACCACTGACTTAGAAACTTCCTGTCCAGCAGCAGAGGTTTGTAGGAAATGACACCAAGATTCAGTGTGAGATAAGAAGACATTAGAGAGCATCATACATCAGTGCAACATTTAGTCATGTGTTATTTGATGCATATTTGGAGTAAACTGCCAGGAGATCTTAGCAAGTTTCAACCACAAGATCTGTGGAGTTATTACTGTGGTCAGTTCAGTTCCTGAAGTCCATAAGTAATCTTATTTTTACTTTTTTCTTTTTTTTTCCCATTGTGGACTCTAAGTGTTTATTATTTTATCAATGTTAACAATGGAATATATGAATAAAACTTCTAGAGCATCTAAATGACTTAAGGACAATAAATCCCATTGGCTTTGGATTCTAAGTCAATTAGATGCATTTGAAAATTTTACCTTTTATCTCCATGCTTCATTAGTCAGATTTATTAACCAATCATTTAGGAAGGAAAGGGCCAGAGCAAAAGGATCCCCAAAGTGTAAAATTTACAACACCGCTATCTATCCTCACCAATTGCCCAAGTTTAATTCTCTAATTTAATTCATTAATTAAAGAATATGCTAATTGACTGAAAAACTGAGGCAGCGGTTTCTCTCTGAGCTCTTTCCCGTTGAGAAAAACGGGTCCCAGTTCCTAACAAAATACACATATCAAGCATAAGACCATTGAAATTCTTTTCAGATCTGAGCTCCTGTTTAGCACAGGAGTACTTTTCCCTGTTGAATATACTATTTCACCTGAACTTTCTGAAGAAATGGGATTTTCATAGTTTGCATTTCTCGTCAATTCTCCGGCCCATCGCATTCCATTGTCAGCAAGTTCATTCCAAATATTCCATCCTGAGTTATTTTCCACTCATTTAATTTCACTCATTTTACTTGATCTCTATGCCCTAGTCCTACCTCAAATAATTCCTCAACATTTTTGCCAAGACTGAACCAAATGGACAAAAAGCCTAGAGGACTTAGAAAAGCATCTCTGCAGAGTAGAGTGTTTGTGTTTCACTGTAATTCCTTTTTTCCATACTGCTGACATCTCTGCAGGTAGCTTTTTTGCCTCTGGGCAATAGGGTCATAGGTTCGTAGTACAGCAAAGGGGAAAGGCTGGAGAACTTCCTTTCCTCTTGGTCCAACACGGCATGTGTGCTATGCACTGTATTTCTCCACTGTTCCCATCTGCTACATAAACATTTAATAGCCCACAACTGTGTTGAAAAGCTGATAAATTCTGACACATTGGCCCATTTTCTCACTTAAACCTACAGTACGAAATAGTATATGGTCTTCTCAGCAGGAGAACTCATTCAGGTCCCATCCCTATTTTTTCAATGTGTTTTCAATATAAACTCTTTCAGATTCAGAGCTGAATATCTTACAGCAACTATTGACCTCACACTCATGATAAAAAAGAAATCAAAGCCCCCAAACAGCATTGGGATTATTGGCCTGTGAATATTTCTGTCTATTTACAGTAGATCAGAATTAGTAGGAGAGATAGAATGGAGGTTTTATATCATCAATTTAACATTAATTACCTAAATCTCTTTGAGGACATGTAACAAAAAGCCCCCGACATTTGTGTCACAAAGATTATTATAACATATTGCCAAGTCATAGCATTGCTGCACTGGTAGATAGAATTCAAATTCAAATCCAGGCTAAAGATGCTACAGCTGTCACCCTTGCCCAGCAAAGCCCTCTTAGGTTCAAAAGTTAGCTGTCCTCCTGCCTGCCTCCACCAAATCAGCTCCTGATCCCTGGAGATTACTAATCCCGACTTCTCTGCACATAGTTGACAGGAAGAATAAAGCTATTGTGCCTTCCTAATAATTCAGGCTAATCACATATTTATAAAAGAAAATTAGGAAGAAGTGATTAACTCCTTCCAGTTCAGCTATTGATAGTGTAGAGTTAATAAAGAGGCAGCTGGAATAGCTTTAAAATGTGTTTAAATTTTAACGCACTGTTATAAAATAATAAATGTTTAAATAACTATGTTTTGGATTAACCTAGTTGCCCAATATTGCACCACAGTCACCAGGAAACATGGAAAGGTAAATTGACAGAGGCTTTCGTTTTGGATGCACATATTCAGTCTGAAAGTACAGCTGTAAGTCATGGCAGGTCCAGTTCAGGTGTCCACCTTTCTGAAGGAAAAGAGTGCAATAACCATCTGAAATAGAAAATTCATGTATCCAGGATATGACTGGAATCCCTGCAAGTTAGGAAGGATTTCCATCCTCATTTTTGTGTGTATTATAATGCTATGAATCCTAGAGTCATTCTGCACCCAATGCAACACAAAGCAAAGAGATGGCTACTACTCTTCAGTGTTTGAAGTCCCTAGCAGTTCAGTATTAAAAGAGTACTGGTAGACTTAAAAATGACAAACCAGAAAGGCCTCAAAAGAAACAGAACCCAGCCAGTCGTCCCACCACATCATGGGTTTAAGCAGGAGCTGTTCCCCCATCCCTGTGTTCCTGGTATTTCCTGCATCTCCCAAGAAGTGTTGACTCACTCCTGACTTTCTCGAGTTCCCATTTGAGGAGAGGCTGAGCAGTGCTCAGTGCCATCGATGTGTAACAAAGTCACAGGCACACAGCATCTTTCAAGAAGAAAATCAGTGTATCAGCAATTGGGGCCCATGGCACACAAGGTCCTCCAGGAACAGAGCAGGAAATGGTATATCTAAAGGAGCAATATGCTGGAAGAAAATGATTTACTGAATCCACCCTCATATTGTCCTGTCCCCAACAGCAAGCAATTTAAAACAGTGTCTTCTCTGCAGTAACAGCTTTAAAAATAAAGTGATTGCATATTTTTGTTGTTGAAAATCTTTACTTTTATCAGGCACCAGACACCATGAATATTGTCAAAAACTAGTAACTTTTGGATTCTTCTCCATATATTGACAATCTGTTCAGGCATCCAGGAAAGGAATGGTGAAAACTTTACTAATGCTTTGAATATTAACCTTTAAGCTTAGTCAAAAATAGAATGAAAATACAATATTTCTATGGAAATCCAGCTACATTTCAGGCACTTCCTTCTCCTTGACCTAACTCCACTTTTACTTCAGCTTCAAAACTATTATTTAGGAGAGGGAAAAAGCAGCAAAAACAGACAGCCAAAAAGGACAAACAGCGGGATATTAAAGACCCCAATCCTACCCAGTATTTGTGCTGGTAACAGAGGAGAGCTGAGGCCATACATGCAAGCAGGGGGACCTGTTGGCAAGGGTAGGGTGTTTGCATGGGATGAAGGAACTGCAGGTTCAAATCATTGCTCTGCTTGACTTTGTCTTTCACAATGAATATTTAATAAATCTCACTTCAAACTGATTCACAGCAGGGACCTGAACATAATCTTCCACATCCAACAAAATTTTCAACATGTCTCCACTTCAGACTGGATGAGCAGAGATGTATTGATATCTTAAAAAATGTACTGAAATTTCTGGTTTTCAGACAGCCTTATTTCAGTGTAAGATTTGCAGCATTCTATTTCTTTTTTCCCATTTTATCAATAGCCAGACTTATAGCACTTCTCCGGTAGCGTTTAAAAGAGAAACAGGAGGCTCTGAGATACTACAGCTGAATCACGATATGTTTTATCTAGGAAAAAGAGTGTATTCCTAATAAATGTTAAAATCAAAGTGAAGAGAAACAAGTACAGCTCTAATGCATTTTAACCAGCTGAAGTAAATCTCATTTGTTTATCCTGACCAGTTAATGGGTTAAAAAATGGTTCAGCACTGTATTTACCTCTCAGTCTGACACTGTCTGAAGAATGGATTGTTTCTTTCATTTTTTTCTTCTCTCAGAAGACTGTGAATTCATGTGTGGATGTTTTCCTCTTTGTCCTTCTCTCTTTTCTTTTCATGCTGAATGCTTATCATCCATCCATTGAGTTGTTTGGTCATGGACATTCCAAAAGAAAATAAAAGAGATTCCAAAATAAAATACTAAAACCAGAAGCTTACAATGACCTCTTAGTATGAATGAGCAGGAGAAGAAAATAAATGTTGAGGAAAAAGTCTCATGTTTACAAATATTTGTCTTCAATTATTAACTATTTATGGAGGGAAATAGCCACAGATACATGATTGGCAAATTGGCTTATGTTTAAATAATGTGTCTAAAGTTTGACTGAACACAGAAGTTCATCTTTAAATAAACAAATGGTACCATAATGTTATAGTCATTAAATATAAACAAGCAGCGGTCATGGTACCCGCCTGCTACACTAAAGTTGTGCAGAAGCATCCAAGTTTCCTTAAGATCTTTCAGTGAACTGTGAAGAGGTTCATATCAAGGAAAGTCACTGAAATATGTTACGCTCGCAGTTTTTCCTTTCATTGCATCTCAGTAGCCGAGTCTGCTGGTGTACTGAGGTTGCTGGGAATGGAAATAAAGGAACATTTCCTAATGTTGCCAGCACAAACAGGTAACTTCAGCTCTGTCTCCAAATACTTCAGCTCTTCAGCACTCATTCTGGAACCACATTTAACGTACCTCAGATGCAATACCCTGTTTGAGGTGCAGGAGACAGCAGCAGAAAGAGGCAGGTGAGCAGGGAGTTTTGTTTGGCTGATTTGCTGGGTTAGTCTCTGTTGCTGAGCCCATTATTACAGTGTGAACTGGTGTCCACTGTCCATTTTTCTGGTCCCCATCCCTCACGGCAGCGCAGTTGCACTGCCAAGCATCTCATCCCTGTTTCACTGTTATGAGGACTGATAGTTTCTCATTCTCACAAAAGGATTTTCTATTTGCTTTTTGGGGAAGTCAGGTTAGAAAGGTGGTGCATCCAAATCTGAAAAGCTGAGAGGGACTTGGTAACTGTAATGGGAAAAATACTCTAGAAAAAGAAATTAATTAATACCTGTTAGTCCAAGACCAGATTTCTCCTGTGACCAAAATGCTGTTAGAGAAAGCTGCAGAGATTCTCCAAAGGGTAATATTACTTGCATTCTTGGAAATGTAGGGTTTGGGAAAGAAATTGAGACTGCTTCTTCACATGTCCCCTTTCCCCCACCTGTGGCTGTCCTAAATCTTGCTCCTGGGGCAGATAGGTTTAGCCTCTCTGAAGGGTGCAGCTGCAGCTGCTTACAGCAAGAGGAGCTGTCTGAGGGCTGCTGTAGTCCATGGAAAGCTCAGCAGAGTCAGACCGTGACCCTGAACTCAGTATTTAAATCAGACATAAAGCAGAGTCCAGAGTGCTGGGCTCAGTGTCTCCCTCTTGCCAGTCTCACTGAAGAGTAGGTTTGCGTTCCCAATAGGGTGGAGCTCTCCAACAACATTTTTACACATAATTTAAAGAATATATGTAATAAAGAAGCAGTTTCTTTCTCAGTTCTCCCTTTTCAATTCATAGTTGCATGAAATGCATATTTACCACTTTAGGAAAATCACTTTAAAAAGTACATTTGAAAAAGCAAGAGAAATTTTACCAAAGGCGATGGAAATGAAGAGACATTCTCCACTGGGGCAAGCAAAGTACCACAAGCAGGTAGCCTCTGCCTATACATCCATGTTTGGATAGCTTATCCAAGCTGTCCAATTCACAGTGTGCAACAGGTCTGACCCATCCTTCTTTTATACTTTGTGAAGTTATTTCCACAGATATGAACTGGGAGTGAAATGCTCCCAACACATTATTACCTACCTGCTTATGTCCATGGCAGACCATTATTTTGTTCTGGGCAATGGTAAATGGTTTGAAAAGAGTCAAGACCATAAGGAATCAGATCTTAAGTATTTTAAAAACTTATCAGACCACATTGCAAACAACGGATTGTGCTATGGAAAGCATTTTTAGCTTGGGGAATGCAGATGAGAAAACATAGGGATCAAGCAATTAAAAGCCTTGATTCCCCCCTCCCACCTCCAGCATATGGCAGGAAATTGGACCAGAATCAAGCGATGTCTCTCCTCGGTGGAGTCTGACTTCTGACCTCTAAGACAATGGAGTCACAAGCTATCCTGAGGCTTGATTGAGAAGCCACTTCAACATTTCCATAAGTCATTCTGCCATTGCAGATCTGTCACAATTTTGTCATAAAGTTTGCAGAATTCTGTTGACATTGTGTCATCTCAATAAATGCAAAGGGAAAAAAAATGAGTCGGGGCAGGTGCGAGCACAGATTTCAAGTCTAATGCGTGGGCTGCTGCATGTCTTCTGACATAATCTAGGCTCTCATACTTGATGTTTTTCTGGAGCCGTGGTGAACTCTTCCATCCTTTAAAGCGATCAACCTCATTTGACTAATTTGAGAAGGAAAAAAAAGAAAGAAAAACACTTCACTTCTCCTCTCAAAGCATCCTCGGCCAACTTGGATCTTTAAAAAAAGTAACTTAACAATTTGGGGCCTGGTTGTCATTTACATGAAGGTCGCTTCACACTGATCTGGCTGTGTAAACGGGCCATAAGTTACTTCTACACCCACTTGAAAGACCTCTTACGCTTGCCAGGATGATGTAAAATGGCCTCAATGTAAGTGAGAATTCAGGCTCTTATTTTTAAAGCGCTATCCCTTTAGGGAGATACATCAGTCAAGCACATTATATTCCACTAATTATCTTAATGGAAGCCTGCAGCTTGCAGAAGGCAAACAAAATGGCACTGACAGCATTACAGCAACAACACCCAGGACAGGCATGCTCCACAGCAGAAGGTTCCAAGGCCTCCAAAGCAGCTAAATAACTCCCTAACTTTTAACATCTGACCGGCTCTGTTGATGGTTCAAATGCTTGAACACTAAGCACACCGGTAATTTGAGGCCTTTTAATGTGAGAAGGTGCAACCCACTAAGATGTGAGAGATTTGTTAGTACTAAGCATGGTAAGATCTTTCCACTGCTGCAGCCTTAGTGAATGCTTTTCTCATGTGCTCGGTCCAGCTGTGATGGGATGATATTTGTGCAACCAAGCCTATCTGCATGTGAGTTAATAATTGCAGCTGGGGGTCTACAACTGAGAGGGTGTTCATGCTTTTCTGTATGCTAGCAGCTCAGTGCTGTGTGGCTTGGTTTGCATAGAGGACTGTGATGGTGGCTTTTGATTATTTTTAATAGGAACCAGCTTGAAATGACTTGCATCAAATGGGCTAATAAATAAGCAACCAAGAGGAAGAACCTTCAGAAGCTTTGGAACTGGTGAGATTTCACACCAATATCAATGGGTTTAATAGTTTTTTAACTTATTCTTCAGTCATCCATCTGGCTGTATTTGAAAAGAGTTTTAATATTCTTTGTAGAAGTTGTATTTGTGACCTGGATGCTTTGTGCGAGAAACAGGATGAGGTAAGTTAGGAGTGAGATACAAATGGCAAGAATTGAGAAAATAATTTGTTTAGGTAGCGTTCCATGGCCTTATTGCATATAAATTCACTCTAAATGCCAAAGAGAGCTCAAAGGGTTTAGAAACACAGAGCTCAAACTGATAGAAAGAACTGTGTGAAACATGATTTGAGCCCAGCCCAGACTTCAGTTTTGCAGGCCCTGGGAGAGCTAACACATTCAGATCCCCAAGCAGATGCCTCCCAAATCTCCATCACTAATCCCCTAGAAGCCTTCTGTTATTGTCTCCTCTCCATCAGGCTGAAACAAACCTTCTCACCTTTGTATAGCTCCCAAAGCAGGCAAACCCAAACTGCCTCTAACTTTTGGAAGGAGATGGCAAAAAAATAATCTTCATTAACTAGTTTTAATCAGTGCTTACCACTCTCACTTGTGCATCATTTCAGTCAACGATATGATATTTAATAAAAATATTCCATTTCACACTACCATACTATGATTTTTAAAACGAAATGTTTCTATAAAAAGATACAGCCAAAAAGCCAATTTGTCCTCACATGCATCTCAACCATTATGCATTTGACCTTTATTCCCCTCATTCTTAATTTAAGGTCTCTTATTTATCTCCCTAACCAGTGGGCTTGTATAAATCAGATCTCATTCCCTTCAAAGTAATTATCAACCAGGGAGTTGTTAATTTCATTTTGGATCTATTTATGTGCAAAACATGAAAAACAAAAGGCCCACATGTTACTGCACCTCCAAAGTGTGAGCGTTAATACCTTGGAATACATACAGATATTTCTTTAAGACAAGATGGGGAGCTGCCTGACAACTGGGAATTTCCAAGTGCCAGTTTTGCATCCTGTGGCTCTTGAGGATGCAGGTTTCTGCTACGTGGCTGCGAACTGAATGGGGCTAGCATGAGGCTGCTGGACAAACTGAGGGAGGAGACAGCCCGGGGCTCCCGCTGGAGCTTTCCCAGCCCTGCTCCCCAGGGCTGCAGTGGACTGTATCAGCTTCAATATGTGGACAAATCCCAGCACCTCCCATCAGCCCTGCTCTCTGAGCCATGTGGTACTTACCTTGTGGCTCTCAGCTTAGAGCTATGGCTTGTAAGATGCAGGTAGTAGGGTAGGGAAGTTTAAGGAACTGTGTCCTCAGCCTACCAGGGAACCATTCTTTGTGCAATCTTCTTTATGTAGATGCAGATTGTCATGTCCAGAAATGACAATCGTGAAAGTCCAGCAGCCAAACAGCAATAGGAAGGCATGAATTGTCATAAATGACATTACTATAGCACACATTGAACATCCCATGTCATCAAAGAGGCACGTTCTTCCACTTGTTTTATGTGCTGAAAGTCCAAAGCCAATTGTAATACCAAGAGGTGTTTTTCTTTAGAACTGCTTTTATATTTGAACAAGAACAGTTGTTAGAATCATAGAATCACAGAATCATTAAGGATGGAAAAGACCTCTAAGATCATTGAGTCCAACCATCAACCCAACACCACCATGCCCACTACACCATGTCCCTAAGCGCCTCATCTACACGTCTTTTAAATACTTCCAGGGATGGTGACTCAACCACTTCCCTGGGCAGCCTCTTCCAAGGCCTGACCACCCTTCCAGTAAAGAAATTTCTCCTAATGTCCAATCTAAACCTCCCTTGGCGCAACTTGAGGCCATTTCCTCTCGTCCTATCGCTTGTTACTTGGCAGAAGAGACCAACACCCACCTCGCTACAACCTCCTTTCAGGTAGTTGTAGAGAGCAATGAGGTCTCCCCTCAGCCTCCTCTTCTTCAGGCTAAACAACCCCAGTTCCCTCAGCCGCTCCTCATAAGACTTGTGCTCCAGGCCCTTCACCAGCTTCGTTGCCCTTCTCTGCACACGCTCCAGCACCTCCATGTCCTTCTTGTAGTGTGGGGCCCAAAACTGAACACAGTATTCGAGGTGCAGCCTCACCAGTGCTGAGTACAGGGGCACGATCACCTCCCTACTCCTGCTGGCCACGCTATTTCTGATACAGGCCAGGATGCCGTTGGCCTTCTTGGCCACCTGGGCACACTGCTGGCTCCTGTTCAGCCGGCTGTCAATGAGCACCCCCAGGTCCTTTTCCTCTGGGCAGCTTTCCAGCCACTCTTCCCCAAGCCTTTGGGGGTTGCCTGGGGTTGTTGTGGCCGAAGTGCAGGACCCGGCACTTGGTCTTGTTGAACCTCATACAGTTGGCCTTGGCCCATCGATCCAGCCTGTCCAGGTCCCTCTGCAGAGCCTTCCTGCCCTCCAGCAGACCAACACTCCCGCCCAGCTTGGTGTCATCTGCAGACTTACTGAGGGAGCACTCAAATCCCTCATCCAGATCATTGATAAAGATATTGAACAAGACCGGCCCCAATACTGAGCCCTGGGGGACACCGCTCGTGACCGGCCACCAACTGGATTTAACTCTGTTGACCACAACTCTCTGGGCCCAGCCATCCAGCCAGGTTTTTACCCAGCAAAGAGTGTACCTGTCTAGGCCGTGAGCCGCCAGCTTCTCTAGGAGAATGCTGTGGGAGACAGTGAAAAACCTCTCCCTACAGAGTGAAACCCTCTGCCTACATTTATCAGGACAAAAAGTGGATTTCTCATCTGGGTAATAGCTGAGCTTTTAGTTCAAAGGCCTGAAGTGAGTATGCAGTTTTTTCACTAACCCCGGAAAAATGTAGCTCTCTAAGGAACATCTTATCCTTTCTTTCCTTTCTCTATTGAAAGACCGTAGTTGCAGCAGATACACACTTTCATCCATCAGTGAGTGTTTCCCAAACTGGACGTGTTTTACTTTGACCTCTTCCAGGCACCCTCCTGCCCGTCATTATACTCTTCTAGCAAGAACATAAGGTTTGACTGGAAAAGGATCTAAGTTATCCCTAAGGCAAGTACTTGAACAGCAATATGTTCTGCTAATAGACATGTTGCGTGGTTAAATGTCTCGCACATAGAAAATGAAGGCACCTTCTATTGCCCAGCTCCTTCCAGAAGTACAGGTACTTCCATGACTTCTCCTCCTTGGTGTCCCCCTGTCTTTCCCTGGAATGCTCAGGAAATTCCACGTCCAAAAGAAAATACCAAGTGAGGGAAAAGAAGACAGGAGGTAATCAAGGACAAAGCGTGACAGCAATAATACAAGAACTGAAGGCATTTGACCAGTGTCTGGGCAGTACGCCCGAGAGAGGTGTAATGGATAAGTCTGGTACTGCTCTGCAATACAGATTTCATTGGTCTCATGTATCCCATTAGGCGCTGCACAATCAAGTTTGTGCCATGTCTGGAAAGGGTGCTGGAGGCTTCTGTTCTTCTGACCTTCTCTGTTTTGTTTTCCTTTCCACAGACACAAACCAAGAAAGGAACAGAAAATATGAGTGCTGGGAACGCCTATTGTTTATGAAGCAAAGTCAGCACAGAACAGAATTATGAGAAAAACTGCAGAAAGCAAGATGGGGTGGGACACACAGAGCTCGTGTTTCAGAATAGCACCAGTGTTACTCTCTCCTCCTCCTCCCAAGCAGGACCACAAAAGTGACTCCAGCTGGCCTTGCTGGTAGCAAGGAGCCCTGGTCACTTTTTGCCTTTAAATATATGAAGACCAAAACTAGACACATTATTAAAAATATTGAGTGGAAGTGCAACACCAGCTTTGTATTGTCCTTCTGGCTGAGAGGTCCCAAGAACAAGTCTCAGTTCTCTCCAGGACAGAATACAGAGACAGATATGCTCTTCCAGCTTTTGTCCCAATATCCAGAGGATATTTCAGAGAGATAATTGTCTCATCTCACCTTAATTTCCTCACCTAGTTTCCAAATCTGGGACTTCAGCTTATTCCAAGGAAACAGAGGACTGATTTTACTGACAGTTTTCTTTTGCTCAATTTACCCGCTGTGCTATCTATTATTATAGCCATTGCTGTTATCTCATCAGCCACACAAAACAGCCACCGTCCCAAGATCGCACCATTCCAGATTCACTTATTGTCATGACTTAATAAGCTCCAGCTCCAAAAGTTGTTTTTCTCATGAGATTTTTTTATCAAATAAGTGTCTTCCTTCTTGCTGGTACTGGCATGATTTGTAACTTCACTTGTCACAGTTCAGACTAGGGGGGATCTCTCTCTCTGTACTAAGAGAAACCTAGCACGGAAAGTCAGATTCCAGCCCTCTGCTACTCATGTAGCTGCTAGGACCATCACTCAGCCAGGAATTAGCGGCAGACTGCACAAAGCAGCATAAAATAAAGTTAGTGCTCATCACAGCAAATTTTGATGCCAACAAAACAGAATGAACAAGGCATATCCTCATCATTTCCTAAGTACCTATTGTACCTAGCACTAAGATCTCACTGGAAGACACCACACCCTATTTTGCCCAGTCTTTCATACTTCGTGCCCACTGTTCCTCCATTCCCCCTTTCAGATAAGATAGGATAGGACAGGACAGAACAGGTCTGGTAGCCGATTAAACCCAGTTATTGATACCACAATGCCCATGAACTTGGCAATCTTTCTGCTGGTAATTAGACAAGTTGTAAAATTGCTTCTTTCTTTCATAAAGGTTAGCCATAGGTGGACAAAGGTGAGGTAATTCTAATATTGGCAGCTGAGTTACACATGCTATGCACACACACACATGCACAAAAATCCTCATTATTAAATCACAAAGCAATTAAAAAATTAAAAATTTCATAAGACCCCACATAAAAGAAATACAAGTGTTTAATGATAGATTATAAAGTGAAAGTGAGAAAAAAGTAAAAGCTCAGCTGTCTCAGGGGCTTCCCTTGCAGCCTGTGATACTGATTTCTGTCTTCACCCTCACACAAGCCGCAAGAGCTAATAAATTCCTGGCTCCCCTGCCTGGGAGCCAAGGCCGATTAATATCTGCCTACCTTGTTACCTAATTCATTATGGAATAGCAGTTAATTTGATTTGATATTATTTTAATAAAATTCTGTAATATATTAGATTGTTTCAGGCTATCAAAATAATTTTCCAATTATTACGGTTACTCAAGCAAGTCTTTTTTTCCCTTCATGAGCGGCAGTTGGTCTGACTCAGAATACATTAGCTCCTACAGCTTCATCCTGGCCAGAGGAATACGAAGTATATGCATGATTACACCAGAAATGTTATTGCCAGTAATGTAAGCCTGCAGATCAAGGCACAGAGTCCAGATTGATGTGCAATTACAGGCCCCCATGACGTCATGACATTGCTGATTACCCTTCATCTAGAAATGAGTTAATGCATTAATATACATATACACGGCTACACATACACATATGCGCAAGCATGCATGCATACAAGTATCTGTTATTTTCTGCATCCCGATACTAATGTTTGAGGGGCAGCAGTACATGAAGGCAACGTGGGATAGATGCTGCATCTCACAGGAACTTATGTTGCTCGCTCCTGGCGTGGGCAGTGCCACTCTGGCCAGCAGGAGAGGGTGGATGAGTTTTGCAAGCAGCGGGAGTTGCCTTTTTTCACTGTCATCACTTTCGGCCACTTCAACAAATAGCGACTTACATCGCTGCTTAGGAAGTGTCAGGCTGCTTTTTTCTCTTGGTTATAACAAATGCCTAACAGCCAGAGAGAAGAGAGGACATGGGTGGAACTTGATTGAAATAGGAAAAGGCAGCTGTGATGGGTTGACCCTGGCTGGACGCCAGGTGCCCACCAAAGCCGCTTTGTCACTCCGTCCCTCAGCTGGGCAGGGGAGAGAAAATATAAGGAAAGGCTCCTTAGGTTGAGATAAGGACAGGGAGAGATCATTCACCAAATACTGTCACGGGCAAAACAGACTCGACTTGGGGAAATTAGTTTAATTTATTACCAATCAAATCAGAGTAGGATAATGAGAAAATAAAATGAAAATCTTAAAACACCTCCCCCCCACCACTCCCTTCTTCCCGGGCTTAACTTTACTCCCGAGTTTCTCTACCTCCTTCCCACCAGCGGCTCAGGGTGATGGGGAATGGGGGTTGCGGTCAGTTCATCACACGTCATTTTTGCTGCTCCTTCCTCCTCAGGGGGAGGACTCCTCACACTCTTCCCCTGCTCCAGCATGGGGTCCCTCCCTCGGAAGACAGTCCTCCATGAAATTCTCCAACATGAGTCCTTCTTCATGAACTGCTCCAGAGTGGGTTCCTTCCACGGGGTGCAGTCCTTCAGGAACAGACCGCTCCAGCGTGGGTCCCCCATGGGGTCACAAGTCCTGCCAGCAAAACTGCTCCAGTGTGGGCTCCTCTCTCCACAGGTCCACAGGTCCTGCCAGGAGCCTGCTCCAGCGCAGGCTTCCCATGGGGTCACAGCCTCCTTTGGACACCCACCTGCTCCAGCGTGGGGTCCTCCATGGGCTGCAGGGTGGATATCTGCTCCACCATTAACCTCCATGGGCTGCAAGGGGACAGCCTGCCTCACCATGGTCTTCACCATGGGCTGCAGGGGAATCTCTGCTCCGGTGCCTGGAGCACCTCCTCCCCCTCCTTCTTCACTGACCTGGGTGTCTGCAGAGTTGTTTCTCTCACATGTTCTCACTCCTCTCTTCAGCTGCAGTTGTGCAGTTCTTTTTTTCCCTCTTCTTAAATATGTTATCCCAGAGGCGCTACCACCATCGCTGATGGGCTCGGCCTTGGCCAGCGGTGGGTCCGTCTTGGAGCTGGCTGGCATTGGCTTTGTCAGACATGAGGGAAGTTTCTAGCAGCTTCTCACAGAAGGCACCCCTGTAGTCCCGCCGCTACCAAAACCTTGCCACGCAAATCCAGTACAGCAGCCTAGACAAAAGAGCGGGTGCAAGCACAGCCATTCCATTTGCAGATGCGCTGAATGTCATAACCTCTTCGTCATATGTTTCTGGGGTTGAGAGGGTGGCATATCAAACACTGTCATGGCTTGATCCTAGTCCCACTGGACTGGGAAAGAGTTTGCCATCATCGTCATTAGGGGCAGAACGGAGTCTGCATTAGGAATTTCATATAGTGCGTAAAACATAAATAGAATTGATTAGCAGCTATATCTCACTTCCTCAAAGGGCTTCTGTTCACATTAATATATAAAATGTCTGTACTGCCATGCTTACTGCCGTGAGTCAGGAGAGGGTCCTGAATTTTAAATGGTGGAAGAAGATGTTGTTTGGTCCTCAAAAATAAGAACTGATGGGACCAGCTGCCTCTCTCTCAGATCATCATTCCAGTGAATACCCTGACACCTTCCCTGCACTCCTGAAGCAGTCTCTGACTCTGTTGGGGCCCATCCCATGACAATGTTAAAGTTCATGGAGGATTGCCATTTTGCCATTCTGTTCTAGTGTTTCCTTGCCTGGATTGAAAAAAGAAGTGCAAGCACCTGAGTTTAAGCTGCTGATCATTTTTAAGTGATGGTTTTCTGCCTTATACAGTACATCACAGTTCCTTTTTCATATTCTGGCTCCAAAAGTGGTTATTCCCATTCCATTCAGCTGTCTTAGAAGAGTGGTGGCTGACCCATGGGATGTATGTCAAATATGATTTACAACCTTTTTCATGCTTCAGCAGAACTCAGCAGAAGCATAAATGGATCAGAACATACCCTACATATGTGAGGAAATACAACTTCTTTTTGTTTTAGTATTTGTAAATTGCCTTATTATTTCCATTGCTTAGCTATCATTAAGTGCATGAAATAGCACTGTTAATAGCAGGGTGTTGCAACAACACTTATTGTGCAAAGAGTTTATTACTACAAGTAAACTGTATGCAACCTGCCAAGTGAAAGCACTATCATATCAAATGTAGACGTTAGTGTAATTTTTCCATCTGTGCATCAATGTTTCTTAACTTACGTTCACATTTGGGTGGGTTTAAATTGTGGAGACAAAAATGGTATTTTCTACCAAAAGGATATTAGTGAAAGATGGGGGGAACGGTGCAGATGCCTATCATGAGGCTATTTGTCGCTCTAATCCTTGACAGTAAGAATGTTTCTAAGTTTTCCTTTTAAAATCGTTGCATTTTTCTACAAACTACATTTTTGCTAACCCTTATAAGATAAAATATAACAAAATTGTTGGCTTGTCACAAAATTCACATACACAAAAGGCTGTTGGAAGCATTCATGGTTTTAAATACACCCATTTCCAAAAGGAAGCTTCCTATACAACGTTCAATGACTAGAAAGCTTGGCTTAAAATCTGTCTCTCGCCAATTTTTAGTTTTTGAATATGCATGCTTTTTTACATGGCTAATATTTTTTAAAGATGTTTTAAATGTAACTATCACATTTTAAAAACAGACAAAAAGACTTACAAAGAATCCTAACTTTATCTTTTGAAAAAGATCTCAACGTCATTAATCATAACTGAAGTTTTTCAGTTACTCAATATTAGCGATGCTGAACTGAATTAACTAAAAGGCTTTCATGCTTCTTGATCTTAGATCCCAGGCCTGAAACCCTCATTCATTCAAATCTTCCTTACTCACGTAAGTTGTCCTATTGAAGTCAACGTATCTCAGCATGTAAGTGGGGTTTGAAGAGAGGCCTTTGGTATATAAAAGCGGGAAACAGAGTTGGTTCTCATGATTCTTGCATAGAAACTGGTAGGTTTACATTCTTTTCAACATCTCTAATGCATAATCAGCTAAAATGATTTTAGATCCTAGAAATTGCTACAAGATGGTTATAAATTCTTTGTGTGGACAACTTTTCCATTTGGTGGTAAAACTGGAAGGCCTTATCACTCTTTTATAACTTTCTATATAATTTTTATGAACGCAAACATAAGGCATCAAAGACTGCAGGCTGAAAACTTCTCTGTGATCCAAACCAAGTGGCAAAATTAAGTCCTGAAAAAGTTAAGAATCACATCTGGTTTATGGTCTGCTTAGAGGACTTGGCCTGAGAACATAGCACAGGAGTAGATTGATGCAGAATAAGGCTCAAATTTAATAATCAAGCTTGGTTACTGAATACAGCTATAAAGATGGATGAAATGAAAAGTTTGTATTACATGTCTCCACTCATCACGTAACAAAAGAACATAAAATAAGGGGATGTTTTAAGACTGAAAGAATGGTCTGTGCTGAAAAGGCATCAGATGTAAACAATATGGGATAAGGCTTTATTACAAACAATACCCAAGGAAGAATGTGATGTCCATTGCCTGATAATGGGAGAAGGACCTCAGAACCTTAGGCCCAAGCTGCTGTCACTCTGTACATGTGCTTCTCTTTACGCAAGTGACTGAAGGTCACAAAATCCTTTGTTATTTGGCTGCCAATGGAGGGCTCTGCCAGCATATTACCATTGCAGAATGTCTGTTCTCCACCCTTCTTCCCCTCTCGCTTCACTTCACTCCACCCCTCTTCCCCCTGGGTAGTCATTCTCTTTGCTGGCCAGCAGAGTTGTTTTGGTAACTCTGTATTCTTCTCATCCTCCTCTGATCACAAGTCCTGCAATACAGCCCGTCTTGGATGACATGCAGTAGAAGAGAACATTTAATTGAAAACTTACGTGCTGTGCTATTATAATAACTATTACTATATACATTGTTCGGCTATTCATCCACATCTTCTGCAAGTCATGGGACTGCAAATCCAAGGCGCATCAATATCTCTGAGGCCCTCAAAGGTTCTCCCAAATGTAGCTTTAGTTACAGGAGCTGGAATATGGGCCTGATAGAAGGGAAAATCCTGGAAGTGATATAGCCCCAGGGAAATGTTCTCACAATAACTGATGACAACCCAGACAGAAAAAATTTAATGTGCTTTTGTTCCATGGTTGGGGTTTTCGAATTGCCCTGTGAAAAACTGTGGCCACACTGAAGATTTATCTTTCTAGATATCTATCTTAGGTATGCACATGAACCCCCACTCCAGTGCCTCAGTCTCTTGCATTGACGCATTAACCTCCCAACACCTCCTCGGAACTGCCGGTCCCATCTAAAACCTGAGGACTTGAGGCACAGCTGGTTGGACTCATGCAAGGCCTATGGACATCCTGACCTTTAAACATTTTTGCATATGAACTGTTAGGTAAATATATCCAAAGGATATCCCCTAACTAATGTGCTCCTTTGCACTTTAATTGCTATTGTATTTAGTGAAACAAATACATACTCTACAGTTCAGTCTGCTCAGAACTAAGTCCGCTTTATCATATGTAATGACCTGGATAAATGTTTTAGATGTTCTTGCACAGTATTCCTGCTAAATAAATGCCACAGTTTTTCTCTTTTTTTTTTTTTTTTTTTGATGAGCACATCACAGTCATTTTCTTTAAGTAACTTTCCTTCTTAATATATTTTGAGGGTACACGGACAGAGTTTCTTAGTTTCTCTTTTTTTTTTTTTTTTAAGACTGAAAATAAATACCTATGTACAGGAAGAACAAAGCTCTGATGAGGTCAGTCTGTATGGAGAAAGCCTCACGCAGTATTGTGACCAATGTCTACTTTTTCTATAGAACAACAGATATAATCAGCACCTCGATAAAGAAAAGAGTCAAATAAAGGGCAGCTCAGAACACATCCACATGAAAGGAAGAGCAGATTATATGTTAATCAGTGCACAAATGTTACCAGAATTCTGAAAAACAGAAACATTCTCTGGGTTCAGGGGCCTCAGCATCCTCAAGCAAGGAAACTTGTCTATGGAAACAAACGGTACATATTCCTCTTTCATGTACTGGGGCATAAATCAAGGGCAATGGTTGAATGTGCTAGATGAAAAAAAATATAAAACTATTATAAAGACAGAATCAGATTTTCTCTCGTGTTAAATTTTGGATTGTTAAATATAGGTTCTTAAATAAATAACTAATTCTATCTGGTTATCCAAGTATATCACAACTTTAGGCTGAGGCCTCAGATTTTATAACATGTGCATGAGTATAAAAGATATACACTTAACTGACTTCAGAGAAAACTGTAACAGAAGCTGTTTTAGTGATTCAGAGAGAAAGGATGAATGAGGGTTAGTGGCACAGTCATAGATTTCAAGAAATGAAACAGAGTGACTAGAGCTCTGCCCTAGTCTTCCTGTGTAACTTTTGACGAGTCATTTAACATTCAAGTTTCCCAGCTGTAACACAGGGGCAATACCATTTCCCATTTTCACAGAGGTGGTCGGAGGATGGACACATTGAGATAATGACCTGCTCAGATCCAGCTGAAAGGGGCCTGCAGAACTAGTCGTACATTCAGCAGTTTGCCCTCCTAGTCAGCAGAAAAGGAGAGGCAATGATCCTAGAGGTGAGCAGTTGCACAAGAGACATAAAAGTAAGGTAATTAAAAATCATTGGGTAGAACAGTGATGAAGTTTGAGTAATTGCATTCTCCCTATTTAAAAAAATAACTCCCTGAAGCTTCAGTTGGATCTAGGATTTTTTTTTTCATTTGAAGACAGCAGGTGTTGTGCTATATCGCTGTGCATTGTTAACGAGTTGCCATGTTTCTCCTTAGCAGTGGATTGGCAAAGTGATTCCCTTTAGTATGTAAAACACTTTGTGGCTCTCTGAGGTGAAAGAATATATAATCATAAAATCAGCCATGCCTGGAAAGGCCTGATTTCTTAGGAGCATAGAGCAGGGTTTCAGTGGTTAAAGCAGGTTTCTATGGAAGGGAGCAGCAGGACCTGTTTTCTCATGGGCAGTCTCATGCAACCACACTCATCAGCTGCTGGTGACTGCCCCCACCATTTCCTTGGTGGAACAGACCATCACACAGATTGACCAACACCCAAACCAGTGAGTTTGGCTTAGGCTGCTTTTGGCAGTAGTGTAGGTTAGCACAGTTGTTTTCACCTTCAGGTCAGTGAGGTCTTTTCCGTAGTTTATTCTACCAGTCCTGTCCCATGAGAGGTAAGCTCTTGAGAGGGGCAATAATAAATGATCTGGACAGAATGCAGGAAGAAATGCTTGAATCTATTTCAGCCATTTGGAAAGTAAACGTGTGTCTAAAGTGTGAGCTTTCTCAGGACCCTCACAAGCTCTGTGTCTCTCTTAGCAAAATCCAGGCATATAGGGAAGCCTGTAATGCTGGTATAAGCAGAGTTATTGGTTTTATTCTGAACTTCTTCCAGAGGTTATACTCTATCCCAACACACAGCTCTATGAATGAAGTACTCTGCTTACCTTTGGGGCACAAACTGAGATGAAGCAAATTCTTAGCTTCCTACTGGATAGGAGAAACTCAGCAGAGAGTAAAGAGCAGGACTGCCAAACCTAACAAGGAGCTCATTCAACAGGCTGGTACCTTCAAATAGTTAGATGGGAAGAAAACACTGAAAGAGTGGATAATATTAAAAAAAAATATTTCTTCTTAAAACCTCCAGAAAATGCTAGGAACTAATCTTCTTGCATAACCAAGATTTGCTGTTCTGTTTTTTCAGTTGAGAATCTGCTTTGGTGAAAACTTGCTGTATGCCATCATTTCAATTTCCTGTAAATGCTTTTTGCCATTCAAAAAATGATCATATAAACATGTTAGGGTCACTTCACCCCTCTGTGGAGGTTATGATGATTTGCATAGTAGATATGGTTGTTAAAAGAGGATGGACTGAAAACAGATTCTTCATTTTTACATTAAACTCGAATCACAAATTAGGAAAAGCAGAGCATGAAGGAAAGAGAAGAAAGTCCTGGCACACCTGTAACCTTCAAATATTAGCTTTCTTGCCAGTCTAGTCTAGTCTCTAGTTCCTAACCCCACCTAACAATATAATATCTGAGCGTCATATGATAACAAATCTGTCCTGGATTGCTTTCTCAAGTTTGGGCCATTCTGGGAGAAAGTGGGCTGATATATACCTACATGTAAGAAAGCAAGTCCCAGAAAATCTGTGTAGGCCAAAGAGGAGGTATCGGAATTTGTGATGGTCCTTCATTCCCACGAGTTTATTCTGCAAACTTGGAATGAAACCTTCACAACACACGAAAAGACATTAACTTCCACATAAGATATTCACATTGTTTCAGGTGTTCATTTACCAGCAGAGACTTCAAGAACTGAATAAGCATCAAATAAGGCAGAAAAGAATTAAAAATGGCCCCTCCACTTAAATTTCCCTTATGATTATTTTTTTAAAGGGGACCAAGAGAATGCTAATTGGACTTAAAAGAGAGTGCATAACAGAAACAAAAAGGTATTTTGAGATTCGAGTTTTAAACACCATAATGCTAGATTGTGAGCTTAGTTATAGCAGAGTAAATCTGAAGTTAATCCATTGACATCAAATCAAAACCAGAGTCACTGAAGTCAGTTACTCTGGATTTAGACTGCGATGACTGAGATTAGAATTTGGCCCATGCAGTTTAAATAAGGTCAATGTATATAAAGGAAAATAGAAACTAAGACAGCAGAGTGCAGAGAAACTAAGTTGATAAATAGAATGGAAGAGTTTACATATGAGGAGAGAATTACTTAGTCTTGGAAGAATAATAAAGATGATTAAGAGGTGACATGACTGAGATATTTAAACTAGCTGAAGATTATTATAAAATTAAGCTTGATGATATATTTGAGTTTGTTGAAGAGACCAGAACTAGAGGATTTAGGTTTAAGTAAAGTGGGAATATATGTAAGAAGAATTTAAGGAAGTACTGTTTTACAGAGACTGATAAAAAGATGGAAGGTACTTCAAATTCAAATGTTAGAGACATGCTGCATTAATATTTAAGCAAATACAGTAAGACTGTCTGCAACCTAATACATGTAAGTGGTATCAGTTGGTTTTCTACCTGGAAATAACTAATCATTTTTACAGAGAGCTAATTTCCACTGATTATTTCTTCCCCCAAATATCTAGATCAAACCAAAGATACAGAGCTTAAAGCTGCCCAAGTTTTTGGAGCAATGTCAGTTTTCACTAGGTGCAGATCTGGTCTTGTGCTTTTCTTTCACTCAGCAAGACTGGCAGACTCTCTCTCAGGCTTTGAGAGCTTGGTTGCACGCACCGACAGGGTGGCATGAGGAAGCTTACACTTTTGTTGTCTGCACATAACCTGTTTGGTGGGTAATTAAAGGATTTTAATCTCCAGCACAGTCAATCTGGCACCTTTCAACAACTCAAACTGACAGGAGCAGAAGACAAAAAAGAAAGAGCACTCTTAATTCTCGTTGAAAGAGGAAAAAAAAATTATGTGGAAAAGATAAATAGGTCTTATGAACAGTGTATCATTGGCTTTTTGTATCTATGAATCACTATTGAAGAAGATAAAGCTCAGCCTAATGCCCTACCTCCAAACATCTTTATGTATATAATCTTCTGCCTTCCCCAATACGTGCAGCTCTGCTATAGCTCTGCTTCTTAGGTACATTTTTCATGAGGGTAGATGACGAGTGGGCCTAATCAGTGTTGTGCATCCCTGCAAATCCAAAGATAAATCTGGAAAAGACCAAATAAGGAAATAACCTAAAGGTTTATTTCCATAGTCCTACCTTACATTTTGTCCCTCTCCCTTACTTTCCCAACCCCACAAGCCTTACAAATGGGATTAATCAAGAGAAAGTTTTAAGTCACTTTAAAAAATGGCAGTAGGAGATAGCGTTAATATTTTATCTTTTTTTCTCTCATATCAGATTCTATTATAAGATTCAGAGGAAGTATTATGTTAGGCATATGTAAAATCTCAACCCAGTTCAATTCTTTAGGGATCACCTTTTAACTCAGACTGCAGGGCTCCAATGTTGTTATGTGAATATGCCTCATGTACCACATTGGAAAAGTTTTGTCAAGAGGGCTTCATGAAGGGTGCTTTTTGGTCAGGAAACATGCCATTCAGATGGGAGGTTTGAGGCTGAATTTCCTCAGGACACAAACGCTCTAGACTCTGTTGCTCACCAGCAATTACTCTAACCCCTTTAAGCTATCACCACTCCCAATCAGTTTGAAAAGATGACAGCAAACCTGTCATTCACAAAGAAGGGAAGGGCAGGAAAGAGCACTGCTCCATGAATCCCAGCCTTACAGAGGGAGGACTTGCAAGGTGGGCAGCAAAATTGAGGAGATACATAGATAGATGGGATTTCAGATGATCTGCCACCACTTTTTCCTTTGTGAATCTATGTTGTTGGCTATTTTCTCTTGCCCCATTCAGGGCTGGCTCCATCCTATTTTATTTAAACAATTACCTGAATGTCGGAAGCAAAGAAACTCTAGATTTCTTACATAACTGATGAAGAAAGCTGGCTGTCTTCACAGGCAAATTCAACTTTCGATCAACTGCAAGGTAAATTGCCTTTTACACCTGTACCTGTCTTTCCCCTGACTGCGTAGGAAGACTACAGTGGCTGCACTTCTAAGTCAAATATCTCAGTTACATTTCTAGTTAGAGCCCTTAGTGTGTAAGAGATTGTGAAGTCCAGTCCTGAGGCACTTGAGTCTTTTCACGAGCTGTATAGTGCAGGTTTGTGAATTTGACTCCTGGAACCTGACGCCAAAAGTCAGGTGAAAAATACCTTGCTAAGTACCTTTGTGAATCTTTCCCAGGGTCACAGAAGTTGTTAATTAAACTCATTCCACTCATAACTTAGGTTATTATGCTAGCCACTGTAACATCTTTCCTTTTTCTTAGTCTGGTTTCCTTGAAGAAAGAAGACTGATGTGATTATGTGGTCAGGCTGGCTGGCTGTCCCCACCCTTGAGTAGCTTTTTCCCTTAATAAATCCGTTGACCAATTTCAATCACATGCAAAATCATAAAAATGCTTAAGCTCCAATGTACTTATGAAAATCGGTAGGTAGAGGAAACCAAAACTGATGCCTCCAGTGAGGAAAAAAGGGACAATAATTGTTCATTGTCCACTCTGTTTGGCAATGGCCAACTGGTTGATCAACCATAGCTTGTGATAGTTTTTGCTCAACAGGGATAAAAAAAGGGGAAAGATTGGGGGAGAACCTATTACAGTGTGCCAAGCACAGGGAAGTTTAGGGATAAAAGATTTTTATCTTCCTATATATTGAAAGACAGATTGAATTTGTTCCATTACTTATGGAAGTACTTATTTTTTCAAGGTGAATGTGGTAGGTATGATTGTTTCTCCCATCATTTTTTTTTCACCAGCATCTAGTAGGGAAATATAGGAGGAAACTGTAATTGCCTAAATAAAAATAATTACCTTTTTTCTTTATTTTGCTCAGTTTAGATTATTTTGGGGTTGGCATTTAATTACAAGGCAGCAAATGTATATTTCTTTGTGTGCAGCTCCACTTCTGCAAACACAAGTTACAAATGGAAAAGTCTATTTTTTTGTAAACTGCAGTTGGGAAGATGGCAAAAACAATTTTAGGGGCATACTTAGTAGATCAAAAATGCTATTGCCACTTGAGGCAAAATGCAGAACTAGTACAAACTCATTTGGCCAATTCACACTTGTTTGATATATTTCAAAAGCACAATTTTATGCTGGATCAGCTATCATCTGTCTTCCTGCAGCCGTCATCAGGCCAGGATAAACACTATACTGTATGCTCTGATTAATTTGACATAAATACTGTCAAGTTCTCATACCTGAGCCAGATCACGTTTTGTATAGAGGATGATCCAGTTGTGCACAGATCTGGTATTAATGAGCACAGAACCAAGGTTTAAACTACAGCTTCCCTCTCTATGTAAGTAATAAATGGTAGCCGAGTGCAAGTTATAGGTCTCCTCTGATGCTGGCCAGTTTCCCATATTCAGTCCAAGTACATGAGCATTTTAGCACTATATCCATATGAATCTCACTTCCCATTACGCTATCCCAAATATTGCACTGAGCCTGCTTTACTCCCAGATGATTATACATAATGAGCAATGTCTGGATGGAAGTGTGCTGCAGGGATTGTGAGCAAATGAGCTGTCTCAAACTTACAATGTGGGACTGCTCTACCGTTAACAGAATCTTCTGACATTATTTCAAGCAGTGAGATTATTAAGTGTCATACAGCTAAATAGGAGAGGTCATTCAATGGAAATATCAGCAAACTCAGTCATATAAAAAACATAGTACCAAGTGCTCTATGTGACATTAACCCATCTCTGTCATAAATCTATAGAAGATCTGTTTCAAACTGGCATGTGAAATAACATAATTTTACATGTGGCATGGTAAAACAATGCCAACTTTGTGCATAATAACCTTTTCCTGCAGTGGAAAAGTCTCCATGCTTGGGCTCTTGGCTTGCTGCAAGAAAGAGGGAAGAAGGCAATTTAATAATGCAAATAAAAAGGGAACTGGATAGTTTAAAGGAAATATGGTTACTAGACAGCTGGCAAGACATAGATTTTAAGAATATTCATATCAAACAGCTGATCATGGAGAAGGTTAGCCCATCTTTCTAGGTCTGATCAAATGGCCTCAAATTATGTGTATATATAAATATGTAATGGAAATAATTTTATGGAAGGCAGAAGACACCATAATCCCAAAATATCAAACCTGATACCTAATCTCTTCTCCCCAGGCTTCAAAGAGGCAGCTTCAGCCCTTGGTAAAGCCTGATCTCAATTTACGAAATAGGCATTGTGCTTGAGGGAATGGGAACAAGAAATACACCGAGATGAATTTAACCCAGCTGGATCATGTTGGATAACAACACTAACTAGACAAAGTAGTGTATCCATCTCAAGAAGAGTGCAGCCCTTTCACTCTGTCCACTCAGTGAAGGACTAGGAAAAGCAGAGATCAACACAAAGTGAAATAGGATTTCGTGGACAAAATACTGGATTATAACTCAGAGATACTGGAGTTACTCCTGGCCCTACCACCAGCCTGCTGTGTGAATCTGTTACTTCACACTTGGCTTCCCCATACCTATCTTTTCCCATTCATTTGTACAGTTTCTAGCACAATGGAGCCTACACATGTTGCTGTAATCAAGTAATAACAACAGTGGCATGGGATAGTGTAAGACAGAAATGAATGCAGGAGGAAAGAAAATACTGCGCTCTGTGATAGTCTGCTCCACAATGAGACAGTGCTCCATGAAATTAAACTCATTAGACATTTGGAAGCATGGAAAGGAGATAATGCTACTGTCAAACGGTGTAAAGGGAAATAGTTTTGTAAGATTATTTTTAAAGTATCTGTAACAAAATAGTTAATTCCTGCATGCCCAGACCCACTTGTAAACAACTGTTGGTGTGAGATGTGCTAGGGAATTGAAAGCATTGCATCTTTTAACCCAGTCAGGAGGTTCTACCATTAAAAGGACGTAACAGAGGTGGATCTTATTTGCCAGTATTGCTTTGGAAACTGAGATGAAAGAAAGGATGCCTTTGTAGTGAAGGGAAAGAATCATTCCTGCAATGCAGGAAGTTCAGTTCCAGCCTAGGTCACCGATGCCTGTGTGACCTCATGCACATTTAAGCTCTCTCAGCAGAGGTGTCAAAGTTCCCCTATGGAAGGTGCCGAGGCCAGAGGTGTATTATGGGTCCAGAGAGGGTTTAGACTCATGCAGAGAGGCTATCCTTTAAACATCGTGGTCTGAGTGACCTGGGGGGTTTCAAACTTCATCAAATCTCAGTACAGAAACTGAAAGGATGTACCAAGGAAAGATCTCTTCATAGTTGCTTTTTTCCTATGTTTTCCTATGCTTTCATTACTGCCCCTGCCAGAGACAGGGTACTTGAAAGGTTGTTCTTCTGCTGAGGAATGGTTGCTCTTCTGTTACAGCTATGTTTTGATATAGATGATTCAGTGCAGGTCTCAGATTCAGATCTCTGCAGGTCTCGGTTTCTCCTATCCACCCTTTGTCTGTCTTGACTAATTTGGCTGTAAGTTTGAATCCTGGCCCCGCTGGTTAATGGGACTTTTGCCATTAGCTTCACTGAGCAAAGATTTTCTCTTACATTCTTTGAGCTCAGGACTGTCTCTTATTATGTGTGTGCCGTGTCTACCTCACTGGGGTGCTGAAGTCAGTTGGGACTGCCAGATGCTACTGTAATGCGAATAAATGTTAGTATACATGGAGGAAGAAGAGAGATCATATAGGTTTTCTTTTAACCATTATATAAAAATCCTCTCAAACTTGAGGGACTTCAAGATATTACATTAAAAACAGCTTTTTTATTATTTTTTGCAGGATCTCCAGCATTTTTCATGTGCAGACTGAGGGCTAACAGCTCTTCATGGTATTTACAGGAAAAATGCATAGTGCTAAATAATCGCCACATGCCGTGGGAGGAACTTCTGTTTTTAATAAAACCAATCTGGTCTGGATCAATGATAAGGGGGCATAATTTCTTCAAATGGGAAGCCAGCTCTTTGAAAGGAATCTTACAGTCTACATTAATCTCAGATCAGGGTCTGCAGGGTAAGCAGAAATCAGAGGCCTGGCTGTTTTTATGAATAAAGAGAATATTGTCCTTGTCTGAGGGGAAATTCTGGCAAAGAGATTTTACTGGGAGAAAGAAGGAAGGTTTCGGTGCACAGGACAAAGTGCTCTGGAGTCTGTGGGGCTAATTGCTGCTCTCCCTTTCTTTAGGTGTATAAACACTCATTCAAGAGTGTATTTACTGGATGATTAGCTCTTGCATTAGGGCTCCCCTTTTTCAGGGAATGAATCCTCCCGGTTGCAAGGCAGGGAGCAATAACCGAGCAGAATTGCTACCCACATCATGATTGCCTTTAGCACTGTCAACCCATATATCATATATTATCACCTCTATTCACTGCTGGCAGCCCCTCTCTCCAGTTTGCGTGTGTGTGGGCGGCCCAATGCAGTTGAGTCAAGCCCCACAGATATCCAGGGGGGTTTGTTTGCACGCAGTGGTCCATCTTACTACGAGGACCAAGTAGAAGGATTGAGATCTCGTTATCTTCTCCCCACTGCTACATCTCTATCTTGCTGCTGGATCAGCTCTCCAGTCTCCCTTCTACTGTTGCTGCAGAAACAGTGTCAGTATTCTCCACCCTACATTTCTCGCCACGATACAATCAATCTAATCTTACTGTCCATTGTTTCTGTAATTAATGCATTGGTGCGTGACAAATTGCTAAACAGAGGAAAAACAGAGATTGTCTTTGGATTGTATGGATCCCAAACAGAAACTGCAGGGAGGAGAAGAAAAAGACAGCAGATGTCCAAGAAAACCAATTGTTGTCACTGGACTCAAGGATGATGTTCAGGGTTAGCCACCAAGAGCAGATCATTTTAAGCAGCTGTCCACTCGGACAGCTACATTTGCTGCAAATAAAGTGGCTTGCAACTGGAAGTGCCTTTACCTGAAGTTCACATTTCCAAATACTACAGGTGAATCAAATCCCATGGATTTTCCTACCTTATAATAAATAATAACAGTAAGGACATATGTAATGCCTTCATCCCACTGATCGTAAGGTGTTCTATAAACTCTAAGCATCCTTCTATTAGAGCTGAGGAAGAGCAGAGGAGTGGTTTACTCAAGGTCACAATGTAAATCGGCAATAAACTGAAGAACAGACCGTAGGTCTCCAGATTTCAGCCCTACTCTCATACCAATAGATCTCAGTTTCACCTCTGGGAAGAGGGAAGACAGGACAGGCACTTACCAGCTGATTTCATTTTGTGTAAAATGCATGTGCACAGAAACTTAGAATACAAAAAAACCAATTTTGCTTTAATTATATGACTGCTTTTGCCCAGTTTTTTTGCAGCTCTAAATGCATTTGCTGTGAATGCTTCTTTGGTTGTGTATTATTACATGTTTCAAGAAGCAGGTTGTCTAAAAAGATACAAGACTTGTCCAGTTTCTGCTATGGATGTGACCACCAGGAAGATGAAAATTTCCATGGTGTTGGAAAAACAGGCAAACAAGACATATAGCCAACCATAATAATTACTTTTTGGCAAAGTGCTTAGTGGAAAATTTCCCATTGTCATTGTACAAACAATGCGCGTTCTCCCATGAAACAGTGTCAGAGTGTTTCTCATAAACATATGCACCATTTCCTCTTCAGAAAGGTCAAGTAAAATAGCATCTATCAAGAGGAGCATTTAGAAGCAACCCACCTGTTATTGCCAGCCAACAGCAACTCAGAGAAATGATGCTAGTGTATCTTGGGGAAAGACAACTGGGTCTCTGTCTGCAGTGGATTTTTACGGCGTAAGAGAAGAACGCACTGGTTGAAATTCACAATCCATTACTTTAAACTAGCTTTGTGAGGCCCATTAAATTCAGTAAAGATAAATCATTGAGGTTTGGATTAGATGCCTCAATGGGAGTATTGAAAAGATATGTGCTAGTTTATCAATGGAAGAAGTCTTTTCAGGCTTCCTACAAGATCCTTCCACTTAGGGGGCTTCACTTTTGAAACAGGAGTTATTACAATCAGCAGATATCTTTCTAAAAAGTACAGTGCAGCTCAGCCAAAGGTTGTGTGTTTGAAGCAGAAATGGCTGGATGAAATTCTTCTGTCCGTGTCATGTAGGACAACAGATAATATTGTCATAATGGTCCCTTGAACTTTATTAACCACAAATCTATACTGCACCTTACAGCCCATGATCTGTGAATCTCTGATGATCCATAAATGAGATCTACAGATATAGGAAAGATGATGGTAAAAAGTAAGTTCATTTTCACTCTACAGCATACCATGGTTGGGCAATTTGTAAAGGAGAGAGGGGCACATCACCAGGAGAAAATATTTATCAGTCTACCAATAACAAGAGACTAGCTACTGACAACCTGCAAATAATTGCTCCCAGGTAAACAAAACTTTGCTCTTTCAATCGGTTTTGATCTTGACATTATTTTTTTTTTAAAAAAAGCATTACTGACGTATCTTCCAGGAAAATGAGTCCCTCAGATTTCATTCCAATTTTCAGTCTCCCCCAATATTCTGAACCACCTCTCCAATGTGGGAACACTAAATATATATATGTAAATGTATTTTCATACACATGTATATAAATCCTCTGAAGAAGGTATCCTTTAGAAATCTGCAGTCAAAGACACCGGATGGTTCAGAGGAGAACTGTGTCAGGGTAGGTACTGAACAAACAGTACTGAAAGGTTTCTGAGTGACTATAATGCATATGACAAATGGAAAGGGCCACTGAAATCTGAAGTCTTACAGAAGAGAAGTTTAATATGCAGGTCATCAGGGAGAGGAGGAAGAATTGGACAACTTGAAGGGCAAATCATGCTAGAATTCTGTGCAAGCCACTGAGCACAAATGACAAATACACCCAGAGACAACACTCATGTGCACAAATATGCTGTATAATCCCAGACACTGTAAGAAACATGTAAACATTCGAGCTTGCATTTGCATACATTCTGAAAATGCTAGAGGACATTTTTGCAAGCTATTATTTAATTTATTCACAAGGTCGATTTGGAAACAGTGTTCAAATGTTTTGGAAATACGTCAAGAACATCGTTTTATTTCATGGTATTGTGGTAGCATCTCATTATATTAGTCTAATATGAATGCAGCACAATGAAAAAGCTATTGTGATGGTATTGTACTAGGCTAAATAGATAGAATGTTATTACAGTACTGTAAAAGGAAAGATTTATAGGTTAGCATTTGCATTTATGAGTAAGAACAGCACACACAGCCACATACTTGGCTATTTGGACTCCCAAGGAAACTAAACCTTTTGTTATATTCAGAGCAATCAGACATTTGAGTAGTGAACGACTCTGCTATTGCTGGAAAAAAGCAGCAGCAAGGGAGAATAGGTGTGTTGACTCTGCTTCTGGAACAGCTTCTTCTGCCACACTCCCCAGAGGTTTTATCCCCTTTCAACAAGAACATCAGGATCCCAGACAGAATAGGATTCAATTGCACATCAAAGCAGCCTTTTTTTCCAGGATGGACAACTAAGGGGCACAATTTTAATTTCTACAGAAATGCAGCCAGCAGGGAAACAAAACTACCTTGTATGAGCTGAGGAATGTCTTTGCCTTCTCCAGGATATTTTCCACTGCGATTAGAGGCAGAGGTGATGGAGGAGAGCTGAGGGGATTTCTCTGTCTTCTTGCTAAAAACATTTTGCCAACTATGAGAGGTTTTCAGTAGGGCATCCCTTCATCCCCTTCTCTCCCTTGCTGAGTTTGGATTGATGAGATCTATGAGGTTTCTATTTAAAGGAGAAAATCCCTGTTCGCTTTCAACTTAGGTGAATAAATATGATCTGGAGAGGAAAAAAATCCTGAGAGCCAGATCCTCGGTGTTGAAATCACCACAGTTGCGCTGGGTAGAATGAAACTACACTGATCTGTATCAGCCAAGGCTCTGGCCCGATACTGTGAACACACCTTTGTAAGCTGTTTTTGTTAAACATCTCTCCATGCTCTGACTGTTGCTGCTGTCTCTTGAAAGAATAGATATTTTAGTGACAACTGCTTCCAACAGGAAATCTAATATAATAATGAGAAGTCTTAAAAACAGAAAACAGCACTCAGCTGTGGAATAAGGGCTTGATGGAAAGCCTGTGGAAACCAGTGGGGATCATACCATGACTTCTCATAGGTTTTGGATTATTCCTAAAAATGAACATTAAAAAGTGTCTGAAGGAAACAGGTGCTTCATTCTCAGTAAACACTGCTGTAAAGTGACATGTTTGTTCCCTGAGGCCCTACTGAAAATCCCAAATAAGATCACAAATGTGGAAGACTCTCACTCGTAAGTGAATTCTGGAGAAAGATTTTTACTGAGAAATTTGCAATTGCGTGCTTTCGAGAATCACATCCTCATGTTCACTTTGGCAACACATGCATCGACTGGATGTCAGTCTGGAAGAATGGGTTTTCAATCTTACTTTATGGAGCAGATATCTTTGTTTAACAAGGGATACCAGCCTGTGAAGTGCTGGATGTTTTCTGCCAGATGCTGAATGTCTTCATTACTGCTGAAAGTACTCCACATCCTGCCAACATTGGCCAGCAAGGCAGGAGGACAGTGTTTGGGGAAAGCACTCCCCTGCCCTCACAAAAAAGGGGTTGGCAGTCCATGCTTCTGCACACCAACAGCGAGCTCGCAAATACACTGGCCTGTGTTACTAAAGAAAACACTAAAATCAATTAATAACTTTTAATGAGGCTTACAATTATTTTCCTTCTCCTCCACCTTCCAGTGATGGGAATAACTTGTTTCAGACTTCTCCACACAAGCCAGCACACTTCCTCCATTCATGCCAGCCCGGCTGCACGCCACTCCGGCCCCCCTGAGAAGAGAGAGGGACCAGCAGTCCCACTGCTGTTCACCCTCAGAAACTGCCCCGTGGTGCGGGAGGCACTACCACTGCAGTCACATACTGCCTGGCTTACTTCCTTCCATGGAGTCTGAGCTCATCTTTATTTGCTTATCACCTTACCTGCTACAGAAGCATAATAAAAGGGATAAACTGAAATGTCTTCAGGAATTTTGAAGAAGGAAGGACCAGCCAAGCTGCTGGCACGCTGCAGTCTGAGAAGCACTGAGTGTTAGAAACCTTTCTGCAGAAATGAAATCTCTTAAAGTACAGTCTTGAACTCATTGGTATCAACATCAAGACATGTTCTATTACACTGCCAGGGTTTCCTCCCAGATACCTTAAAAAATGTTATTAAACTTGTTCAGAAATAAAATCTCCTGAGGAATCCTTGATACAGTAATAAAATAATAACGAGATTTAAAAAAAGGGAAATTAGAAGGTTTGGCCCATGAAATCTTTTTTCTAAAAAAGCAGAAGAGCCGGTATCTTTAGGATGCTTACTAAAAATTTTATCCAACCTATTGATTTTAAGTAGAGAGCATTTGGATATTATGGCAAGTAACAATATATAACCGATAAATAGATGGAAAGGTAGACAAGCAGACAGACATTTATTGATTAAAAACAACAACATAAAGAGCTTTATATATCTGAGAAAGGCCTTTTCCCTTCTCAAAAAAATATATGTATGTAAATACAAATCTTTGAGATGCTGGATCTTGTGGGATGCATGAGGAGTTCTCTGGTTTTAGCAAAATTATAATATCAATAAGCAAATGAGTTATTGCAAAGAAAGAGTTCCTATTAGAGTTAGAAAATAACATTACTGAGCTGCCTCTGGTTATAAGAAACTACTGCTCAGAAATATCAATTAATTCCGATCAATGTCTTAAGTGATTATTTAAGACCAATTTAATCACATTGAAACTATTTAAAAGAAATATTTGGGGTTTTATTACCATAACAGATTCCTCCCCATCTTTATAGGTAGAATCAGACAGAATTAACCTCTGATTTTGCTACCCACACTTTATTCATGTTAAACCTTGTTGTTGACTACTGAATTACAGATTATTCCAAGGTTAATGATGAAGTTTAAACCACTGAACTATTAGGTGTTATTTTTTGCCAGAGAATTCCCATCCATTTACTACCTACAGAGCTACCAGAGTGAGTTCTGTACAAAGCCCAGCTGCTTTGGGAAACTAAACAGATAATTTTGGTCCTACAAATCACCTGCTAAGGTCAGGTAGGTGAAAATGAAGTATTTATACATAGTCTTACATTCACAATGTAGAAAAAAGTCCACTGACTTAAAAAGGAACACATATGCTTAAAGCTAGGTATCTAGTTAAAGGTCTTGATAATTCAGTACCTTTATGCCAAAGCAGAAAATAATAATCAACTTTTCTGTTTCATCTCCCAGCTGAATTCAACTTCTAGAAGCTTATCACAAGTGCCATGACATTTTTGTTTGATTCTTCTCAGTGGATCATGTCTTCAAAGAACAATCACGCTACACATTTGCAAATAGAAATATTTGTTAAAGCCAACGTTCATCCCAAAGGGATCTCTCCATATGAGTGTACTGCTGGATTTTTGCATTTTACAGGAACGTAAAATAGGAAGTGGTTTATTGTTCAATACTGAGCCTGCGACAGACTTTTAACTGGAAAATTTGAGACCATAAACACCAAATGATCATATCTTTCAGTCCTGCTATCATGCTTGAAAGGAAATTATTTGGTTCATTAAGTATTCTGCAGGTTAAAAACAAATTATCTCTATTTGTATTTATTTGCAGATCTAAAGAGCTATCGAGCTCACAAACCTCTTCCGGACTATTAAAACCATCCAGCACCAATTTTAAGAGTGCTTGGGAGGCAGCTTGCAAGCAAGTAGCACCCAAAACCAGGGACAGACTTTCAGAGAGCGCAATCTCCAACACATTGAGTTTATTTTGGGGCACAAACAGGAACCAAGCCCTTCTGAAAATCTGTGCTTCATTATGAATTCTGAGTATTATTAAAAATCTGGTGCTCATTGAAGGTGCTGAGTACTTGAAAACTCAGTGCTAGATTCTCTTGAATTTCCTGTTGGAAAGTTGTTTGTATGCCAGACAAGGTTTTTGAGTTAGAAATGTGTTTTAAAGGAATTTTGAGATACATATCTAGCTACCAGAATACGTTTTTAAAATATGTTTAAATCACTGGTGTAGGAAAAAAAGGGTGACTTTGTTGTGTGGTGACATCATCACATATCACACATTCAGTGGCATCATAGAGCTAGAGAAATAAAAATGTGAGCAAGTTTCTAATAAAGGGTTGAAAACAAAGAAAATATTTTTAGTCCAATTGTTAATAATTATAATATTCTGAAAACAGAAGATAACTTAGGGCTGTCTCAGTTGACTAAGGTATCTGGATTAATTGCTGACATGAAATAGTGGTAGAATTTGGAGAAGCAGAGACTCAAATTTAGGGGCCTTACACTTTAAAGCTACCAATAAAAAGGGTTTTTACAAAGTCCAAACAAAGGCAGTTAAAACAACAGCCTTTTAGGTCTGGGAGGAATGACTTGAACAGGACAAAGCAGTTCAATACTGAGCATTTGGCATTATTTTTCCCCTGTGGCCTACACTGTTGTTCTGCCATTTTGAATAAAAGAAAAAGCAAAAAAAGGATAATATTTTTAGGTCTTACATACTTGTACGCTCCCCTTAGCTCTTCACAGGAAAAAGAACTATGATGAGATAAACTAGACATTGCTCATATGAAATAATCCCAGAAAAGACAAATTTTAATGAGCAAAATACTGTAATAAGGATTAGACACTCTTGGGCTTTTGAATATACATCTTCAAATGTTCAAATGTTTAATGCCTCAGTTTTTAAAAGGCATTTGGACAATGACCTTAATAATATGACCTTAACTTTTGGTCAGTCCTGAAGTGGTCAGGCACTTGGACTAGATGATGATTGTAGGTCCCTTCCAGCTGGAACTATTCTATTCTATTCTATTCTATTCTATTCTATTAAATGGTGGTCCCTTATGAGGATTGATGACATAAAAAATACTTGACTTTCCGCAAGGATACAAAAAGCCAACTCTTTTGGGAGGACACCACTGGGATTCACCAGGAAGAATCTGCTACACAAAGAAAGTTATATATAAAAATACAGCTAAATCAATGTGTAATATAAGCCAGATATCATTTAAAAGACTAAGAAGAGGGAGTGTTTCACACGGGTAGTCTGCAATGTCCTGTCCGCACTGTAATCTGTAAAACATCTGGGGCTGATCTGAGACTGCTATTTCACCAGATGTGCTAGATAATTTGTCCCTCCTCAGGTGCAGCGATGTGGACACTGCCTGCATAATGAGCCCGTAATCTTCCATCTCAATGAGCATTGGTAGGGAAGGCTCTGGTTCCTCTTCTTTCGTATGATTTATGGTTGTTTGTTTCCTTCCTCTGCCTTAGGTGGAAGCTAAAAGGATCCGGGCTTTTGAGCGACATTTCAGTGGAGACCAGCAGTGCCACGTCCGCTTCCTCCTGGTGGCAACTATTTGGTGGATGAGAGCTCCAGGGACAGTCCTGTCCTGGCCCAGCTGTAGGAAGGTGTCTATGGAAGGTGAAAATAGCTTTATCTGGAATATCTTTCGATCCACCCCCTAAGAGCAGAAAATTTCCATCTGCAGCGTGCTAATGCAGGGTAACAGGGAGGTAAGACCGTTGTGTAAAATGATCTGTTTCATTTCATCTGATTTAGCCCAGTGAAAAATTAGTCTTACACCCACCAACGCCCTTAAAGGGATATGCTCTTTTTAATGTGTGAGATGAAGAACAGGGGGAGGATAAGAGATGAAAAAGAAGAACTGTGATAACTGTGGGACCTAGAAGCTATAGTGTGCTCAATTAATTAGAATCTTCACTTGTTTAAAAAAATGGTCTCTTTGTGCACATATTTAAAAACTGGTAATAAAATATCACTACTGTACCACTATGGAGTCTCTTTGAGATGCTCAATGAAATACTTGAATTACAAAGTAACAATTTCTATTGTTAAGAGTTGCTGCTATTCTCTTTTTATTGATGTCATAAAGTAGGTATTTATGAGATGAGGTTATTAAGATCAATAGTATAAATGGAACACCTAATTCTCTCTTTTTCAGGCCTGCACAAAGCATTCCTCTGGTGGAATCTGTGAGAATAAAAGGTGACTGGATACTGTCAGTTAACCCTAATCCAAATGCAAAGAGCTCACCCTATTAACAATGAGTCATTTTTTACATGTTTCTTAGATCTAAAACTATCTTGTCCCTAAGTAGCCTTTATGAAATGTACAGATTTGAATTCATTGCAGGACTGCATTTGCCACATTTACAACTAACACTGAAATTCTATTTTTGCCTTTTTTAAAATAAGAAAGAGAAGATGGAACATTTTATTTTAAATCCATTTAGTGGTGTGTTTTTAATAAATATGATCCTTCTTTGTGAAAAAAAGTCCTTTTGCAAACATCAAAACTCTCAGATTATAAGGCTGATACTGTCTTCCCATCTACAGAATAATGAGCTGCAAAGAAACTATGGTATGGACTGGATTAAATCTATATACTAATGAAGAACTGAACCTGTATTTATACAGCTTCACTACTCAGCCCAAGTTGCAAAAGACAATGTTTTTGAGCCAAATGCAGTCACCAAACTCTCTCAACTATTTCTAGTGATCTTACTCTTGTTTGCCATTTACCTTTTTCACTTGTAATCAGCAGCAGCATCAATCACTGCTAATTTAACTTCATGATTAAATAATATCAGCTTAGTTTAGTGGTCATCATTAAGGGAAAAGATCTGCCAACAGCTGATCATGTTGTTGTTCCTAATAACTCTGCTCCTAGAATTCCATTCTACAAGCACTTACTAACTTCAATAAAATTTACACATGGGAGCAAGGGTTAGAAAAGTTCTTTAATCACTCACTAGAAGATGGTGAGTGCTCTCCATTGTTAAATGAAGGAAAATCTTGCAGAAGAATTTTTTCTCAGATTTATGTTAAACACAATACTTAGAAAATTTGGATTAACTTCAACAACAGGAAAAAATAAGAAAAAAAATTATAAAATAATAGAAGCATGTTATCATTCCAGTATTGCTCAGTACCCTGCATTAATAATATATTTTTAAAAGATGTGGTTTTCATAAATGCACTGCAAAAATTGCTTTAATACTTAAAAACCTCAAAAAGCACACAAAAAAACTTTAACATTTTATTTCACATCAAAAGAGATTCATTTTCCTTTATGTTGATCGTTTTGTTTGTAGCGTTGTACAATGAGTTATTTGAAACTGTTAGCAAACTGAGCCATGAGTTTCTACTATAGCTCTTGCCAGTGAAACAGTTGAATGAGAAAAAGTTCAATACCTCACACAGTTTTCCTATGTGGCTATGCATAAGAACTTTGTACCCTTTGTGAAGTGACTGTTATCAGACACAGCAAATTTGCTATGAAAACTAAAGTACATAATCTGTTACATCCCAACGCTAACAGTAGTAATTGACTGGTAAAGTCTTTTCCACCCTGCTTATACACCTTCGAGGGTTGCAAAAATCATAGGCAAGCTATCTATGGGTTTTACACTGTCAGCTATTGCATGTCAGCATGTCTGGTGACAGGGAAGGGTGTAGAAAACAGGCTGGGATTGGGGAAGGGATACGGTGAAACTCAGCTCCGCGGTGTGTCCCCAGACACAGCCCCACACATGCTGAGGGCTCCTGCTCAGCCCTCTTCTCTGTCCTGGGGCACCTTCCTCCTGGGTGTGCTGCGACACCTTTACAGGGCTAATACAAAGCTAACATTTGTGTCATGCTGAAAAGTATTTGAGGAGGAAAAGACCCCTGCTTGTCTGCAGGCTGTCTGTTCCCCATACTATACTCAAAGCCTCTTTACTGTTATGCCGCAAAGTATGAATCAGAGGGAATAGGGAACAAAACTGTTCTAGACAGCAAATCTGAGTAACAACATGAAAGCTACATACTGTGCAATGCCATTATAAGACTTCAAATCTTTTGTACATTATATACCTATTACATGCTTAAATACAGACATTGCATAGCATAATTAAAATGTTTGTGATTACAGAAATAAAAGGAGAAGTTAAAAAGCAGCACTGTATTACCTCTATAGGACTGCTAAACCTTGTCTGTAGGCACATAAAGAAAAGCCACCAGCATGAGGCAAGGACTGTACAGGCCTTTGGCTCCATCTGAAAAATCAAGCTAATAGTAGAAGGGTAATTCTCTATTGGTATATAGCTATAGAAAACTACTTTCTCTTAGTTCTGCAAGCATGGTTCCTTGAGCAATGTTTCCATGGACATGCCACAGGGCACTGGCTTTAGTGGGAGCTGTGCTATTCTATGATAATACTTGTTAACCTGTGCTAGTACTTACTGTGGGTTCTTTTCCTCTATTGAAAAATACATACATTTTGCCAAAAGGAAAAAAAAAATACTACTACTAAAATACTTCAAATGTTAATTTGAGATTTGGAGTTCTCAAATTTCCCCCCCACCCCCCCACCCACCCCCCCCAGGAAAACAGACACTAATTTCCATTTACCTAAAAAAAGAATTTTCCACAGGGAAATGTTTAAGTGAGTACTTGCAATCTGCTTTATTGATAACTTTGCAGATAAATTGCTGCAAACACCATGGACTTTTATGCTTTGTTTTGTTTAATAATTCTAGAGAAGTCCATAAGTGAGATTGTTGCCATGATTGGGAATCCTTGATTTAGCTTGCAAAGACTTAGTTACAATGTCCTAAGGATGTAGAATTAAATGAGGACTTTGTCCTTCTTTTTCGGTCTGATGCCAGAAGATGCTTGGGCTAGATTATCTTCTATAACGTGTTTTGCCACAGTCTCTAGAGAGGACCACCTCCTTAAAGGACAGCATAGTAATCTAATAAAAATCCAATCTATGGAGATCCATTACTGTGCAACTGGGAAAACCAAACCAAACAAGATACTAATATAAAAACCTCAGTGAATTCCTTGGTGTATTATATGTACTACAGCGTTTACAAATGACCACATGGATTGTGTAATATCATCTACTGTGGAGAGTTTCTTTTATAGGTCCCCGTGGGCTGAAATGTTTAGACACAATAGAGCTGAGCAGAGGGGCCAGTTGTAGATTTAACTGGGAATTCTTCTGTTTTTATGGGCTTGTATCTCAGCCATATCATTGCTTTAAAAATTGCTTTTGTATTTAATAGTAGGAGAGCTTGACCTGAACGTAGAAACAACACATGTATCCCTTTAACTAAGCTCTGCATAGCACTGCAGATTGAAATGTAGAGAGATATTAGCTCTGTGAGTTAAGATGTCATTAGCTGCCCAGGAAGGGTAACTTTGTCAATTGTCATTAACACATTTTTTATTCTGGTACTTTAGAGATCAGAAGTGTTAACCAGGAAATGGCATTCTGATTTAAATCTCTTTAACGTTTGGAAGGATTGGTCATTTCTTTACACCACGTTGCTCTTTGAGGAGAGTCCTTCCTTTGTTCAGCATCTGTAAATTGCCTATATGTGGATCTCACTTAAGAAAGGAGAAAAGGATCCTTTCAATAGTTTCATGAGTTACTCAGATCTGTCATAAAACTGCCACTTTGGATTATTGCTTAAATGTTGGCTGCAGGCTGAAAACGGTACGTCCATGCAGCACTCACCCCATTCAGGTGGGGTCTATAAAAGGGAAATTGTTGCTCTGCAGGGAGATACTTGTTAACCTTATTCATTGGTAAAACTGGTTACATATTTTGGCACTCATTTGTGCAGTTTGACACTGACAAAGCTTTTGACAAGATGAAGTAGATACACAATATTTATGTAAGGTTCTCAGAAAGTGCACATTCAGAGCAAACTTTATTAACTAGACCTGAGCCCTTTCTGTGTCAGCTAGCAGCTCTTTGCAGGAAAGACCTCAGATCTTCTGCCCTTTGCCTTTTAACAAGATACAAAGCTGGGATGCAGGTGATACAGAACTCAAAATTAGCAGTTCCAGCTTGACATGCATTCTTCTGTTTCGTTATTCAGACACCCTTTATTGGGCTGCAGGTTGTGTGGGACAGAAGGTGAGAAACAAGGAGCTCGTCTTGAGGGATGTTTAGCAGCTTCAATTCCTATAAACACCAATTCCCAGAACAATGAAGAATTCACTCAGCACTTTACTGGACTAGGTTCTGTATGACTGTGGGCATTTTGCTTTATAGTCAAGGAATAACCTCCAAATAATGGCAAAATGAAATTAAGAATATTGTAAATATGTGTACATGCATACATAACTTAGATTTTTTAATTAATATGTCTTAAATTCATATTTAATTGTATTTAATCTGGAAAGTATTTTTCTACAGTTAGCATTGGAGTCTCACCTTATCAGGAAGTTCAGTGAGGAAACACTGCGAAAGACAAGAATTAGGTGGACTAAAGCGTATTCATTTTGTATTCATTATGTAGTTATTATCATTATGGGGGATCTGGTTTTGCATTGAAAAATTACTGATTTCCACCAAAGTCCAAGTCTTTGCACAGATTCCTCATATGATAGGATTCTGGCACATATTTGGAAGAAAAGAATGAAAACCAAATGAGAGATTTTATCATGACCTCCAAAATCTTCCATCAAGAGAAAGAGTTGCTTTACCTGAGCTGTGTAGCTGCCTGGTTAAGGTGCAAGAAAGAGATTATAAGCAGGATAAGTGTGGAAATATAAAATCAGGTGATAGAGGTAGGCAGCCATTGGCGTGAAACTGAACTGAATCATGGTCTATCTCCAGGAACATATTTCAGGAAACTCCATCTGAACTTTCTGAGGACTGAGGTTGTCAGCAATTTCTAACATCAGACAGCCCACTAAGAAAGTTATATAGCACTGGCATTCAGTACCAAATACCATACAATACGTCTGGTTCACCTTTGCAGTGCTCGAGCAATTACCCCAGTGTCTAGGACACGTTGCACCTACTGCACATGTGGTGCACAGCCAGGCTGTGGACATGCTATGAATCCAATGATCCATCCCTGCTGCTGTTAATTCTAACATAGAGGGTGTCAAGAAGAGGGAATAAACCAGAAGATGAAACAATAATAAGGATTTCTGTAATTTTATTGTGGAAGCAGATTTTGCCAGTCTTTAAAATGGTCTAAGGTGTACTGTTGCACGCAGATGATTTCTCCCAATTTTTGTGCAGGACTAAAGTATCCACTGCAACCCCAAACTGTCTTATGGTAATTTGTTATTCTATGTTGTTCCACTGTGGTTATCCTCCTGACCGTATCATCACGTGTTTCCTTTGCAGGCATGGTGTGTTGCTGCCTCACATCGTGCCTTTCCTTGGACACTCCCTTTCTTGGGCAAAAGGAGAAAATATTGCACAGTGTTAGGCTGTTAGCTTGTCTAGGGATTTCTGTTGGGACAGACACGGAAAAAGACACATCCCCAGCTTAGCCTAACCTCTGAACCTCCCTCTCTACTTCCAGACTACCTGTATTTTCTGTTCTACCTTCCGACCCTACTGTGACACAGCAAGACACTCGGATTTTTCCCCTGATTACGTACAAGCTTTGCAATGTAACTGCTGTATTGCAGGCTGGGATTTCATATATTGTAATCAAGTGCGATCAATTCACTGCAGGTGCTATGGCAGGCAGAGGACGATGCAGTCCCTGTTTCCTAAGTGCTCCCAACCTAACCTCTAAACGTTGCTGCCAATAGGGGTGATTGGCAGTGCCTTCTATACTGTGAGGAGATAATTGTGGTGCTATGGTATAAGCAAGTGAGACTCATTCTGTAGTTTTGCTGTCGTGGAAAAAAATTCTGATAAGATCCATATGGGGTAAAAGAGCAGGGTTACAGCAATACAATTACAGGGTCATTTTATCCAAGCATAGGTGTGACTGAGATGACAAGTGAATTTTTCTACCATATATGTCTGCAGGCAAAAAAATCCAAAACACTGTAGACTCTATTTCTAACTCAACTTACTGTGACCACTGGAGAACAGGAGAATTTTCAATGAAGAATTAATGTTATGAAGGGGTTTAATATTATATAGCTCATGGCACACCAAAGATCCTTAGCTCTTAGCTCATGATAATCCGGATAGAATTTAACCTACAAAACTTAAAAGGTGAGTCTGCATTACTTTTAAGTAGAGAAAAAAAATCTATTTTATACTGTCATTCAGATCCAAACCAAAGCTCTTAAACTTAACAGGTCTCTTTCCCTCGATTTCAGAAGGCTTTGAATCAGGTCCTGATAGTCACAACTCCAAACTGTGCGATATGTAAAAGTGTCTTTTTTAAGTGCTCCTTGCAATCAGGTAAAACTCTTTCCTAAATGGCATCATTCAATATACAGATTGTAGCAGGTAATTGTAATTGTAAATTACTGTAGCAAGCTTAGAATCAACTATTTAAGTACTCACCTGACAAAACTGCAAAAGCTAACTTTTTTCCTCCTTACTTTCCAGTATATATTTCATTTTTCATGGCTCCTTAACTCAGATATTGCAGTGGGCAATTTGGATTGAAACTTGGCATAGAAGTTGTCAGCCTCCAAGCAAATATTTGTCATTTAAAAATCATGAGGCTGTTGAGTAAAACTTGGCAAACTGTTCTAAAACTCTATATATGGCAACTATATTTGCAAAGTATTAATGCGCAGGGTATGCACGCTTCCTGGCAAAACACACTCTCATGCACGTGTATGCAAACACACAAAATACACAAATATAATTTCCTTGCACATTGGTACTCTTGATAATGTCTTGCTGATGATTGTGTCTCAGAGATCTGAGTGTGAACATCATTTTGGATGTGCCTTCCGTAACAAGGACTGCTCGGTATTTTATATTCACTGGCATAATAGTGTCTAATCCCTCCAAAAGGGGTCTTAATGGTTAATATGCACAGGCACACATTTTGAAAGCACACACTTCAAAAATATGGAAATAGAAGCATGAAAGGTAAATTTATAATTTCACACATAGTATAAAATTGTAGAATATTAGGCTTTTTATAAATTCTCAACAACAAAGGGAAAAAGGAAGGAAAGGACAGAGGTATTTCAAGAGACTCCATAATACCTAATACTTAATTATCTAATTATAATTACCAATTTATGGCTTCATCTTGCCAACTGCAGAAGCACAGAGAAGTTTTTGCTGTTGAATTTAATGAGAGTTGAAGCTGACCAGCAGCTAGCAGGACTTTTCAAAACTTGTAGGACTGAGCTCTTTGAACACATCCTCTCAGTGCTTCATGATCAGCAAACGAGACACTGCAATGGATGGGAGGAACTCACAGCCAGGAATTCACTGCCTAAAGTTGAGGAAAGAATTAGGGATGAGAATAATAATGAAAGGTGCCATCCATGCCAAACCAAACACAAGGGGCTTAAATCCAGCACACTACCAGAAAGAATGACCTAAAAAGATCATAGGTCTACTCTCTGCCAGTGCAAAGATATTTTATCAGCTTTCTTCTTCAGCAACTGTAAGTGACTCAATATATTAACTCATATGGCAGACACTACACTACAATAAAAAATAACCAGCTGAATTTGGGGCAGATTGGAAGCTTTAATTTAAAAATGTCCATGCTTGTCAATTCAATTAGATGAGAATTTACTGGCAAGACAAGCTAAGTAAGTCTTGCCAAAATATAAGAAAAAGACAGACTCATCAGATAACTGTCTGAGGCAGGTACAACCCACCAGGATAAGCATTTCCCTCTGCTTTAAAGTTTCCTCCACTGCATCCATATGTCAGTAGTGTCCCATCCCTGAACTGGGAACAGGTTCTGCTATTGCAAGCTGCCTATTTGCCAGCCGCTCCTCTCACTCTGTGTCAGTCTAAATCCTTCCTCTTTTATTCTGATGTGACAGAGGGATGCAGTGAGGTGTTCGTATCTGCCCATCTCTAGCTGCCTACCCAACTCACTTATGACCTAATCACTGTAATTTCCAACAGCCAAAACTAACAGGTTTGGCTGTTAGGTGTGGGAGGACAGACCACTGCTATCAGGGGGTCTCTCCTAAAGGTCTTACAGTGAATAGCACTGGGTTGGGTTTTTGGTTTGGTTTTATTTTTGAAACTTTATACACTAAAAAAAATTGAGCTGTGATTATGTGGTATACACCTAATTAAAATGTACTATAATTGTTGAAGTATTTTACTGAAGTCATTTTCTTTTTCAAGCGACAGGTTTACCAGATGATAAAACTTGTCTTGTGGTTTCTCTGCCTTTGCCAAGCAGCTCAGAGCTAAGTACAGAGGGTGGGGTCAGTCCTGGACATCACACACACACACCCCCCCCGTGAATGGCAGCATTTTTCACTAAGCTCTCATGCTCAAGGCTTAAGTCAGGCTTTTTGCCAAACACTCAAGTCCAAGACAAATAGCCTATGTGGGTGTTTTGTGCACAAAGATGACTGAGGTTCATTTTAGCTAGATGGATAAACCTTTTGAAATCTGGCTTCTTAGAACTGACTACATTATAGATCAGAGTTAGCTGTTTATTGAAAAGCACTGTGAGAGGAATGTAAATTACCCATGAATCAGAACGACCTGGGAGTGAAGCACCAGCAGCTCTTGGTGAATGTGTTGTCACCTATTCTCACAAACAATGCAACCATTTACGTACGGTGGGTTCATTTTTTTTAAATGACCATGTTCCAGTTCTGTCTTTTCAAGTTTTCCCTTGTTCTACAGAAAAATGACATATAGATGTATGGAATTTGTAAGGAAAAACTCAAAACTCCCTAAATCTCCTGATTTAAAAAAAAAAAAAAATTAAAATATAGCTCTATTCCGTGAGGGTTATTTTCTGTTGGTGGCAGGGCTGAAATTTCCTTATGGGTGAAAAACCTAGGTGATTCTAAGCCACACTTAGACCCTAGTGCTCTATGGGGCCCAGAATAGCTTTATGTACCATAGGAGGTTTTTTAATTATTTTTTTTTTAATGTCAGCAGCTGAAGCTCTAGTTTATTAAATGTCGTACTGCCCCAAATCCTCCACAGGTTGCCACTGAAACACAGAGCATTCCTGACTCATCTTGCGCCTACAAGCCCCTTCAGGTCTCCTCTAATTTGTTTCTCACCATGTTTTTCCATTCTAGTAGAAAAAAAGAGTGTATAATCGTTCATACCTGCCCAAAACTTTGGAACCCAGAAAGTGCAGTCTGAGATGTCACCTTGTATAATAATTCAGGGGAAGGGAAAGCATCCACAAAATACAGCGTCTCTAGCATCAAAGGCATTTCCCTAAGGTACTGGACTACAGTTAAAAGTTTTATCTTCCCTACAGGGAGTCAGTATTTACCCTTTCCTTTCTCTTGCCTGGGAGAATGGCTCTGTTTTCATCCTGAAGGTCGTCTCCTACTCAGTTAGCAACAAAACTAAAAGAAGTTGTGTTGTTGAAAGGTACCACAGTCTACCATGGTCTACAACCATGATGAAAGTACAGCCTGGAGAACAACTCTACTATGTATTTTAGTTGCATTGCATGAGGACTGTCAGTGTCTGCTCAGCCCTGCCTTCCTTCCTGAGATTGCCAGTCACGTTGTTAGTTGATACATGTTATTTAACACAAGACAATGTCATGGAGGGACACTCAAGTGAGTTGAGTCAGGGTCACAGGCAGAGCTATCAGATTAGCACACAACTCCACTAAGCTGATGTATCCTGTTCCTCAGCATTTAATTTGATCAGTCTTGATTTAATTTAATTTGATTTAATTTAACACTGACTGTGATAACATGGGTATTCTTTTGCTACTGTGCAGTAACTCTGCATTGCACTTCGCAGGCAGCGGAGGCATACTTCTAGAGCCAAAGCAACAGGACTCTGGGATGTGAGCCTGCAGAGCCTAGGACGTGGGCTGAAAAGCACCGTATAATTTCACATCAGAACTCAAGGAAACCAGAAGACTGTAAAAAGTTCTGTTTACTGATGACCCAGGCTGCATTTGACCCAACAGTGATGAAAATAAAACCTGGTAAAATTTGGTCTGTGTTGATTAATGTGGTGTTGACAGCACCCTAATGGGTGCTATTAGAAGCATGACAATTATTATGCTGTTTATGGTGCATCTCTATGGGGTTTGCAGAATTATGCATTCTGCACACATCCTAATTACAGAAACATTCAGGAAATACCTTAAAAAAATGAAAAAGCACTTGCAGGTAAAATTGACAAGTTTTCGTAAGGTAAGTGCAGCTGTAATACATGCTATTGATCAAAGTACATTAAAATTGCACAGACCAGATAATGGAAATAAAACAAACTATGGAATAGCAGTTTATTCCATAAACACCACTCATCCTGTGTTCAGAATAAACCCTGGATCTTATAGGAAAACTAAAATGCAATTATATAAATAATATTATTATAAACCATATGCATAAGTGGGTTAAATTAAAGCGGAACAGTCAACTTTAATTCTGGCATTACCTAAATCTGATTGCTTTACTTTGCAGTTATTAAATACTGCAATAATAATAATATTGCATGTTGGTTTAATTTTATTTTTTATAACACTATCTAGAGGCTCCTTTTGTGCAGCAGTGACCGTCAAAACCATGCTCCCAGAAGAGCTAGAATAACCATTTGGTTTTGTATTCATTGTAAAGTAAATATTTCCAAATAATCAACAGCGACTATATCAAAATACACATCACAGGCTGCAAAGCAGTCATGAATTTGGCATGTGTTTCCCTTGCCCACCCGTGGACAACAAGCAGTGCAGCGCGTGGTTCATGTCACCCGATGTGCTGTTCCTGTCCCTCCACCATCAAGTGCCCTGTAAGTACCAGTTGCTAATAGGTCTGTTTCACAACTTTTTCTTCAAAAGCTTCTTTCTGTTACACTCCTGGCATCTGTTTCTTCCCCCTTAGGAGCTGCTTAACCTAGGTGCATAACACTGTGTTATAGAGAATCCAAGGCCTGATCCAGCATCCACTGAAGTAATTTTTAATACAGTTCAGTGGGGCCAGGCAAGCCAAAGTAAAAGATGTAAAGAAGACAGACAGGTCATACTGACAGGTTTGTCTAGTGAGATGCACTCTCAGAGGTGCATGAAGAGGCACAGTGACAGAAGGACCATGGCTATCGCTTGTGTAAATCCGTGTGCCTGTTTGTCATTAGTTTGCATCGCAGCTAGCAGCAGGTTGTTACAGCCTCTGTGGTTTCTCTCCTCTACGCCATCACTAAGCACATTATTCCCTCCTTGCTCTCAGAGAGAAATCTTACCTGAGTCCAACATCTTTCTGGAGGGCACGTCTTGCAGGACTTCCCCCTGGCATTACTGGACAGTGGATCAGGCTCTTACACAGATGAGAAGCAGCTGGGCCAAGTGAGTTTTACAGACAAACACTGACCCATTTCTGTATTACCTGGGACCTGTTTCCCAAATATCAACATTAAATTGCTTTTGGGCTGTGCAACAGGTCTCCTAGCACTTATAGCTACACAGTGGGAAATGAACCTTTATTCTTGGATTTGACACCTGATTCAGTCAGCTTTCTGTACAACCTCTCTTTGTTTATGGTTGTAAAGCTGGAATTGCTACCTCATTTTAAGTCTCGTCATCTGAAGCGGTACAAGATTTAGGGTATGAGCAGGCCAACCACAAGCAGCTGAGGTACAGCCCTCAGCTGAGACTTGATAACTGCATGTATACGTGCTTCTAGCCTGTGGCAAATAAGAAACGAAACTGGTTGCCTGAAACCAAACTCACAGTGAATTTAAGCCACTTCCTGGGTAACTTGAGCTTGTTTGGTTTTCACATGCATCAGATCTACACAGACATGTCTCAGCAGAGGGGCGGTAGGTTGAAAGGACTGCCTCTGTCAATCAATGCTAATCACCAGTCAGGCCTCTGGTTTGTGAGATGTTTGGGACTGGATCAGTTTTTGGTTTTGTATTTAAGAAAACCTGTGCAATGAGTCTTAGTCCATTATTAAAGTTACAAGGCATCAAACTGATAAACATAATAAGGTATATAAACTTTAGTATTTTGATGTTGTGGATATTATTGTAACAAGACCTTTTTACTGTGAAGGTTAATTCATTAAGGTCTGAAAAACATTTGGAGGTCCCTGTAGGAAAGGAGTTAAAGAAATGCAAAAGTGTTGCTTTGGTATTGTGTTATTTATCAGCTGTCTGGTTAGCATTTGTGCTCAGTCCGCAGGTTTCACATGTAAATCAAATGCAATGAGTCTATGACAACTCACAAGATTTACACAGATGGGACCTGACCAGCCCTCTCTGAAGTCACCAGAGGTGGTCTGGGTTCCCTAATGATTGCAAATAGGAGACACAAACATAAATATTATTTATTTTTATAAAACTTTTACTTAGGTTAATAAAATATCTCTGCATAAAAGTCTATAGCTCGTAAAAACTCAGATCCTGTGCATACCAGAGCTGGTGTGGATCGGGATAATAGACACAAAGAATTGCATTACCGTGCTAATACAATAGGGAAGTCTCCTGTCTCTCTTTTGAATAACCTCTCATGCAAATTTCAAAAGTTGACCATGACACCAGACCTTCTTAGGGCACTGAGTTGTGTTTCCCTGTGCTTACAATATATTTGATTTCAATACAAAACTGCAGACTCATCAAAACCCCACCTTTCTGCCAGCATTCAATTATTTAAATACTATACAATGTGGGGGGTTTTGCCCCTGAATCTTGCATAAAGTACTTCAGGCAAGCTCACAAATAATACAATATAAAAAGGACAAAAACCCAAATGGGAAGAAATTTTAATCAATGGGATCCTTTTTAGCTATTGGTTTCCACCTTTCCTCACCCTTGACCGGTTGTTTAAAATGCTGATTCCAAAATGCATTTAAGCATACAGCAAACATATATATCCAAATTGTCTCCACAACAATGATTCTGTAATTTTCTTGACATCAAAGGCAGGTTTATTTGTAATTGGGGTCATTATCAGCCCACATGCTAAATTGTTTGACCACATGCTAAATATTTGAACTACGCAAAGGTTCATTATTGTTATCCAATTACAATATGCTTAGTTTCTCATGCACAAAAAGATGGAATATTTAAAAATATACAGGTACTTCATGGTACTTATGAAATGTTACCAACAAAATCAAAGAATAATACATGTATAAGGATATTCCATATACACATACACATACATATACTATAAACACTGTTAACAAAGCATTTTTTATTTCATGTGCCATATTCTGGCCTCAGTTCCTAGCGATCACAATGCCAAGGAAGTGGTAAAACACATAAAGGTTGGCTTCAATCACTTCCCTTTCTAATAGACAAAAGTTTAGTTTGTCTTGTACAATGGGACTTGCGCTAATCATATGAAACAATTTTACACTTCTTAGGGAGTAAGCAAAATCAGCATTCTTCCTTTATGTGTTTTTAGAAAAATCCCCCAAAACATAAAATTTACAGAAGTACATTGTTTTGCATTCCAAAGTGTGATATATCGAAACTAAGAGCCAACTTCTTTTTTAGAATGTGTATAAGCTGTCATACTCATACACCAGTTTTCTTCTCCAAAATCTAAAAAATTAATGACTTTGTAGTTTAACCTCAGCACTATTAGCATCTGTCTCTGTGCAGCCCCAAACAGAATGGCTCCGAAGGACTAAGAGGAGCTGCCATCCAAACTGTGACTGCATTGCTGCAGCCCAGCGTGCCAGGACAGGGACCCTTCTGACACCCACCAGCTGGAAGGTGCAGAGGTTTGTCATAAGTCACTAAAGGCGGGATGTGCCAGTTCCCCGTGTCCACCTGGACTGCAGCTCCGGAGGATGTTTAATGGGTTCAGTGTATTCCTCCCCGAGGCTAAAACACTCCCTGCTTCGACAGGCATGAGACATCCTCCAGGGAGTGGGGTTCCATATCCTCCAGGGAGTGGGGTTCTACACCTCCACTGGTCATCTCTGGTGCCCTGTTCCCCTCTGCACCCCACACCTGGCCGCAGCCAGGGCACCCGGCTCTCTCCCCCTCCGCGTCCCGAGGAGGAGCAGTGTGCAGGACCCAAAGCCAGCCGTGTTTGAATGAACCATGCTGCCCACTTTCCTTGGGCCAGATGCTGTCCCCTTCAGACTTGTCTCAGAGCTGGTTGAAGGAAAGGGAAAATCTCCCCTGAATTCAGTGGGTTTGGGGTCGGATTCCAGACGCCAGACAAGTTTTGCTTCAGAGGAACATGGAATCTAGGATATAAATCTATGTCTTTGTTACAGGCCCAAATGTAATTTGATTCCAGTAGTCATGAATAGGACATAAGAAATGTGGAAATATCCGTACATGTTCCCTGCTCAAACAGTGGGTGCCATTAGAAAGCATAATAGTGTTCCGCGCTATTGATTTTACCACAGTATTTCCTTGCTTAGAGTGTTTTCCACTACGAGATATTTGCACCATGCCATGGTAAATGTTATTTTTAACAGAGCTCACTGCAGTCTTCTTTGAGAAACTATGTGAACAATGTTCAGTTCTCTCACAATGCTGAGTTACTCAGCTGGGCTGTCTGATGTCCTATTTAAAAAAATAGGTAGGAAGAGCCAAATGGAATGTAAAGCTGAAATGAGGTAAAAGGCAGATACTAAAAATACTAAACAGTGAACCCCCATGAAGTAGTTTAGATACTAATGATATTAAATAGGGGACTATATTCATGGGTAGAGTTTAGATTTTGATTATATTTGCCTGGAACAGAAACAGACACCCAAACCAGACCTCCTTTATCTTCCAAAACAAATACAGCTTAAGTCATATAAGATGTGCTCTATTTTATACCACTTACTTTTCAGTTATTCTCTTATTTTGCTAAGAGATTCACTTATTCCACTGTAGGCTAATAGGGGAAAAGAAGGGGGAAAAGAAGGGAGAAAAGAAGGGAAGGGCAGGAGAAAAAGAATACTTGTAAACCAATAAACAAGCTGAATATGCTTCTAAGTTACAACCAACATAATTAAATGTAGATCAGCTCATCTGTCATAATGAGGTCCAAGTTTCATTTAAATGAAATTGGTGTAATTTTTGTCCTTGGCTTAAGGTAGAGCAAAATTAAGTTTAAAACAAACTGATCTTTGTTGATATGAATTGACACATCTCCCTTTTTCTGGATCTGAGTTCTTAATTTCATAACTTACAACAATTAAGATTTCACCAAATACTTACAGCATGTGACGGAAAGCAGGCAAATGAAATATTAGTGAAACTTAACAAAGGCAGATATATTTAGTGATTTCTTCATATCCTGGATGGATGTATTGAGTGTTCCGTGGGGGTCTGTCCTATGTTTGGCACTAATTTGTATTTCATTAATGACTTGAAGATGGAATAAAGTGTACTTGTATTAAATGTACAGATTCACACTTTGGCACTTTGGCTTAGACTTCAAAAATAATTGGGTGGAATAATGGCCTTAAAAAGTAGGATACGACTTAGTAAGGACAACGGTAAAGTTCTATACTCAGTTAGGAATACTTACCATGACTGAGGTATGTCATTTTGTGGCAAAAAAGCAAACAATATGCATAAAAAGTGTAATCTAAAAGGCACCTGGGTAATCTGTCCTCTCCTCTGAGCTGATACAACCACAAATAGAAAATTGTGTCCAGCTGTGTCCCCACACTTGAAGGAAGATGAAAACTCATTGAGGAGACTGTGGGACAGGGCAGTAAAAACCAGTGGAGATTCAGAAAAGGACATTACAAAGCCAAATGGAATCATCTGTTCTCCACAATATAAGGGAAGAAATAATGAGCCAGAAAAAAGATATTAACTGTAAGTTTTGGAGTACCTTGTCTAAAGAGATGATGGAATCTAGATTGTTGGAAATCCTTAATAGCAAGTTAGATAAAGATGACAAGACTGGTTTAGGTACAGCTCATTCTGCCCTGGGAGACAAGGATAGATCTGAGTTTTCTGGTTCTTTTTCAAACTTGTTTCATATAACTGTATGTTAAAATTCCATTACAGTTTTGATAGAAAGAAGAGATTAAATGGGAACATTCTCCCGCTTACATGGATACTCACAGGAATCCCTTGACAGGACCATTTTCATGGATACCCCTGACAAATAAGACCCTGTGTCTTTTCTGAAAAGCAAAATCCCTGTTGGGTTCACCAGAAAACAAAGGACTGGACTATTCAGAAGCCAATATAACTGGAAAAGGAAAAGCCAGACTGTTGGAGAAAATTAGCTTCAGGCATACATTTTCACTAAGTCTGCAGAGAGTTGTCTCAGAGAGATTTATCATCTTAAATTACCATTGGATCTACATAGGAAATAAATCTTCACAGATATCCACTTGGAACAGGAAGAAAAAAAAAAAAAAGAAAAAAAAAGTTAGCTCTCCTGTTTCAGGATGTATTTTAGCATATTTTTTTGCAAACCTCAGTAAAGATTTTGCTTGTAATGGGCTGTTGATGATAGCAAATACTTTTACTCTTTGTTTTGTTTTGTTTTGTTTTTTGAGGTGGGGGCAGAGGGCAAGGGCAAAAAAGTCAAAACCTCAATATTTTTACCTGAAATTCAAGGATTTACAAATATTGAATCATAAATGCCACTATGATGCTCTACAAGAACTGTAATTCAGCTATCCTTTCTCCCCCATTTATTTTTCTTAATATTGCACTTCCTAGCAGGACTACAATTCCTGGAGGGTCTCCTTTCTTCTTGTGTCATCTCAATGCACCGTAAGAATCATACAGTTACAGGCCATCATTAAAGAGGTACTCCAACAAAGGAACTTGCCTCAAAAAGGAAAGTGGAACCATGCAATACCTGAAATACAATTCCCATGAGGTACCACATCCATACTTCAAGTCAAAATATTTTCAGTTTTCAGGTATTAGATTTTTTCTCCTACACTGCAATTATCTGTGAAAAGCTGACCCTTTTAAACGGGTTCATCAAAAAATCTAATCTTCTCCATTGCAAATATTTGCTCAAATTAAGTGAATTTAGCATGATTCCGGAGTATGATACTTTTGAATCCATTACAGCACTGTGGTTTCTTGACATTTAAAAGTTACAGGAATTGAGTATGTATTGGACTTAACTATGTCAACAGTCACTAATCCTTCACAGAGTGCATAAAAATAAGTATAAAAATTCTCTACAAAGAATGAATTATAAATTTATTAATAATTTTAATTGGTTTTCAGATTAACTAAATTTCAAAACATACCAAGAATCTATCTGAAAACTGCTTGATTTCTGCTCTGTTTAATCTAGAGATCTGGGGAAAGAGAGTGTATCAGAGTAGACGCCATTGGGAAGTTAACATCTCCTCCTCTTTTATATGTGTCACAAAGTTAGTGGCTGCCTGAATTACCAGGCACTTACTATGCTCCTCGGTTTTCCTGTAGCTGGAGAGTTATTGTTCAACTATAAAAGGAGACTAGTTCTCACTTCAGTGAGTTCCCAAAGCTAAACAGAAGTTCCCTATTGGCAGTCACTGCTGATTTGGAAGAAGGATGTAGAGTGGTTGAAGAAATTCTAGAATACGGCAATAAGGACCACCTAAGAACCAGAAAGGGTTTCTCAAAGCAGAATGGAAATCCTGATTATGTCCAGTGATACTAAAAAGAGAGGACACCCTGACATACAAGCTTGCTATTGCTAAGGTCTTTGAGGTTGGTGAAAGAAAAGAAGAGGAATACTCTGCAGAGTTCAATGACTGCCCTCACAAGGCACGTTTAGAGAAAACAGCTGGCTCTGCAGGCAAGATTTAATATATCCTGCATTGAATATACATTCGTAGAAAGAAGAAAAAGTGTAGTATAAACAAAGAGGAGTGAAAGCTAAGAACAGTTTAAGAGAAAAATGGAAGTGGAAAAGACAAGATGAAGGTGAAGAATTTCAGGATGTTTCTCTGACTGCAGCAGCAACAACATGGATCTGTATTTGATCTCATGCTGATGTCTAAAGCTAGTCAAGAGGTCTCTACTACTGATCAACTACTGTAATGAGGTCAATTTTGCATTTATTTAGAAGTTCCACCAAATGCACATTCCACCTAATTGCCACCATGGTGACAAACTGTTGCAGAATATCTGAGTTTAAAATCTCCCCCCGTTCACTTCCAGCTGCAGTTTGATCTCCTGCAATTCAAGATGTCTTTAAGACATGCTTCAAAAGAGACCTCATCAAATGACATGTCACTTTCTTTTCTGTATAACGGTTGATGGATGGGTCCTGACTTGGAAACTCTTGATCTCATTTCATAAGAATAATTTTTAAGGGACCAATGGCAGGTCATTCTGAAGGCCAGTTCTCAAATTTCAGGTCCTGATTATTCTACAATTCAGGTCAGATCACAATATTTTTTTAGCTGCTTTCTTATCTTTTAAGTTTACCTCCTCTTTCTGGACAAATGAATTGCTAGGATGTCTGTGAGATCCTTAACGCTCAGGAACTTGGGAATAGTTCAGCTGAGAGAAATGTCAAAATCTCCCAATTGGGTTTGAAATTCAAAGATGTAAGTGTTCTAGTTATGGTGAAATCTGCAACATTTGATCAGTATTTCCCAGTTACTACAACTTTTTAAAATCTCATAAAAATTTAAAAAAAAATTGCCTACTCCATGGGTAGTTTATGGAAAATAACATGTTTTTCAAGGTTAGCAATAAGTTTCTGTTTAACTGCTACAGTGATAGTCTCTATAAATCAATCCAATAAGCAATTAAAAATGGTTCATGTCTGTAACTTTAGCAGAGAAGTGTCCATTAACTGTCACCAAACAAGAACATAGTCTGCGAGCATGCAACTCATCTGCTCTCCTATACTAACATCCAATGGTAGAGCTATATTTCATACAGGAAAATCAAAATCAACTTACATGAATGTTTGAAGCAAAAGTCATGCATAAGCCACTAAAGCAAAATGAATATCGGAGTCAGTGGGTTCCAAAAAGAAGAAAGGAAAAAGTAGCTATAAACTCCACAGAAAGTGGAAATACAGGCATTGTTATACAGACCTCTAATCTCTTGTGCAGTGCTATATGTGGAGAGGAAAAAATGCCTTCCTGACCTCTCCAGGTGATCAATTTACACTCTGAAGCCTGAGAGCTGATCTGTATCTATTCCAAATTAACTGGAATAGAACGAGGCATGAGGCTAAAACATAAAGAAATAACACTGTAGAAAGCAGAAAGTACTTTATTCATCAGTACAAGTCGGGATGTCTTTTGCTAGCAAAGGAGATATCTTCCTTTCATAAATATACCTGTGCAGATTTTAATATCAAAAGTACCTCAGAACTCTCAGTGAAAATAATCTCTGCAGGTACTGGTCCAAAGCCTACTAAGATCAATAGGAATACCTCCCTCCAGTAGACTCTGGATCAGGCCCTTTCTCTATAGCAAAGATTCCCTCCATCACAGGGCTGCAATGTCCCCTCCTTCCTACCCTCTTATAGTCCACTCAACTTCTGTTTTGAAGCTGACAGGAAAACAACAAACAACCCAGATGAACCTAACTGGAAATGTTCTTTCAGATGGCAAAAGACATGTGAAATCACATCAGCTTTACCCAATGTTAAGATAAGATGTTATGTGACCTACAATCCGATGCACTGTATTGTATGTGATCATCATGCAGTATAATTTTATAGCTTTTTTTTTTCCCCAGGTCTACTGAACTTGTGTTATTTCCAAAGTGTTAAAAATACTCCGTTTGCTAATATAAATGATTATAATTGACAGTGCATTGTCAATCTATTGCAAAGCTGATTTAATTAAGAATGCCAAGGGGCATCATTTGGGGCCAGGTATCTAAGCTGCAGATTTTTTTTTGATCTCAACCTCTCCCTATAGGACCGTCCACACTGGCACCAAAGGCTGGAGGGCAAGAGAACAAAGGGAATTTTATGTGTCTGAATTCAAATTCTTTCCCTTTGAAATGAAGCGTCCAGAATGGGCAATAAAACTGTGAAAATGGATTTCTGGCCGCATTTGATGTTAAGCCTTTAGTGTCAAGAGCCAGGTCTTTTTTTCTCTCTCTTTCTTTTAGGGTTTTTTTTTTTTCCTTTCCCTGAATGGTCTTGTGGGGAATTTGTCCTATAAATTATTTCTTACAGTTTGTATGCATACAGTATGGCCTTGTCTCATAGTTAGAACTCAAAAGTAGGCTATTCCGTGTGTGTGTGTTTTAATTAACTTGTATTTTCAGTAAAATTGCAATGGAAAACATCGTGCTAGAGAGGCTCATTTCATGTGGCTTTTTTTCCTATCAGCCTGTGTGTGAAACCTTAATGTTTATTAAGCACTTCTGTGGAAAGAGTAACTTTCACTCTGGTCTTCCTTTTTCATACCCAGTAGTCATAATCCTTTGTGTCATCTCTTCCATTCCCATAGCAGGATATTGCAACGCAATAAGAAGAGCAGAGGATTAGGCCCACTTAGAATGATCATGCAGAGGGATCTGTTATAATAATGATTACAACCATTTTATCTGTAATAGCTAGCCACTGATGGAAGGGCAAGGGGGGGGGGAAGAGAGACAGAGAAATGAAAGGAATCTTGGCATATTGAAATGATTTGTTCCCAAGCTTTGATTGTATATGAAAATTGATCTTTAAATATTTATTTGTAACAAAAGCAGTTGGCAATACCTTATTAAAGCTGGCTAAATTAATTTAAATTTTTACGCACCACTAAGGCAGTACATTCTTGCTGTCTGAAGAAAAAATTTTGTGTATATGTATGTGTGTGCACGTGTGCGTGCATGTAGTTTTATTACAAAACTTTTTTTTTTAATAAAACTAGTAGCACTGCACTATCCATTTCTCTGCAGACCATGTTTTCATGAAGCAAGATTACAATGCTTAGCAATTCTTTTTCTACCCAAGCAAGTCAAGGTGTTGAAAGCAAAGTTTAGTTCTGCGAGTACATGGAGACCCTTTTACCAGGAGCCAGACTTCTAGGTTTTCAAACAGAGAATAACAAATGCTTAAAAACATACCTTTTGCCCCGTTAAGTAAAGCAAAAACCAAAAAAACCCAAACCCAAAAAACAAAATAAAAATATTCTCTTTGGTGTGTTCATGGATTTCATCGTCTCTAGTCCTACATTTCTCCTCTTTGGGCCCCTCCTTCTTTTACTGATATCCTTTTCTTGTGGTTTTCTTTCTCCAGGCCTCCCTCAGGCTTCCCGCCATCTATCTGGACTTACTTTCTTTTCCATTGACTCTGGTTCATTCTGATCTTTTTTCTTTTGTTTTATGTACCACAGTTAGTTCACTTTTTCCTCCTTTCTCACATACAGTTTTTCCCCGCCTTTTCCATTTTATTTCTCTGTCCTTGTTTATGTTTCTAATTCTCTGTTTTCTGTATTTTTAAGCAAGCTTTTCAGGCTGTGATATATATACCTGTGCAAATAAAGAGAAGCAAAATTGCAATCAAAAGAACTCTTCAAGATTTAGGCAGCCTTCATTTCAATCAGTATCTGAAGCCAAGAGATTTACACTAACAAACTGATATACCAGTGTCTATCATACCAGAATCGGGGCCAGAATGCTTTAAATGAAAATAGTAAAAAGTTGATAAGATAGGAAATTATCTTCTCTAGTACTGCTTTAGAGGAACTCTCACTTACCGGCAAGTTAGTCACAGTACTGAACATCCTTACTGACCTCTCCTAACCTGAACTCCACCAAGGCTTTTCTGTGGGAGCCACACCATGACCCTATGGGAAACACAGTTTATTCCAGCACAAAAAGAAGAAAGAGTGCTAATACGATTTTCAGGCAAACCAGATTTTCTCTGGCCTATTTAGTTCTCAAAGGAATGCTTCTATAGGTACCTGTGTAACTCCAGTAGTGCCCTGAAAATCATGCTTTTGTTTGATTTCAAGACACCATGTTCAAAAAACACAAGGAGCTGTTCGATAGGCTATGAGGCAGGGGATTTTTGAATGTTTAGCATCCTGACTTTACTGCCAATAAATTGTATGCTATTACCCTTCCTTTTACCTTGGTTGCATGAATAGAACCAACCTCTCATACACTTAATATCGATGGTACGTCTTGTATAAGTAAGCCTATCTATTAGATATTGACACATTTCACTCGAGACCTCCCATAGTTTAGGTCTGGGGTTTTTTATATAAATACAAACTTACATTGCTCTCTTTGGTCACCGCTTCCGCTCTCACCTCTAGGTAACAAAAAATTATAGGACTGAGTCACACCTATTTAAATCTCCTTCTCCACCCACCAATTTAGTGAAATATATAAATGCTACAACTTCAGTTCAGTGACCAGGTCCTACAGGATTACATTTAAGCATCTGCAAAAATGCTTTGTTGAAACATCATTTTTACAAAACAATGAAAGTTATACTGAGACAAATAAATAGGCAGAGGGATCAAAAATTGAAGGAGCTCTATTTTTTATCTGTATGTATAGGTTGGTAAATACAGACTTGTTAAAATATACTTTGGTACATTTGCATTAACCTCTACACAAAAACCAAACGTCTTCCATTTAATTCAGCTGTGTAAGTAAAATACTGTGTTACCTGATTTATGTGTAGTATAAAAATCCCAGTTAGAGACAAAACTTTGAAAATTTAGAATAGGACTTAGGAATTCTCAACTCCATTGCTGCTTCTAGGACAGACATACCAACTGCTATGAACACTCAAATTGATTTAAATATTTTTCAGACCCAAAAAAAAAGAAACATAGCAAAACCTTTCAATCAAAATATTCCAGTTTCACAGACACTCTGTGAAATAGAAAACAGGAACATGTAAGATATTACACATGGTTGTACCAAAACCACAGCCAACATTCATGTATTACATCTGTTAGCCAGGCAATGCTCTGTCCTGTCCAAGATGTGGTCAGCTTTTGAATTAAGATTTGCTGAAACAAATTTCCCAGGATCCATTGCAGCCCTACAGCCTCAGGCTGTGATAATGTGAGATTTTGGAAACTAAATAGGATAGGGCTTGGCCAGTAAGCGCAGAGGAGAATCTGAGGAGAAGCCAAGGCACTGCAAAATGTTTGGCTGCTTTTCAGTTCATGTTGGTTTGTACCTTCTTGCTGAGATGAGCAAGATGTTCCTCTGAGGGCCCTGGCATTGTGTCCATGGCCTGTGGTTCCCCTGTCCTGACCACGGCAGGGCATTGGAGATTCTTTGTTGCTGGTTTACACTTAAAAGCTTTCTAACCCCACCCAGCCTTGCAGCAAAATCCAAATGGGAAATGAATGAACAAATATCAAATTATTTAATCTGGATACATCTTTCACAGCTTCCTGCCCTTAATGCAAGAATTCACAGCTCAGCAGCTACCACACTTCTGTATAGGTTCACCTGCATTTCTGTGACAGGTAGGGTTTTCTCTTAGTGTATCTTAGGAATGACTAAATTATTATTTGTCACTAAAATATTTTTTTTCCTTATGAATATTATGTGTATACTTTCTGCTTACAATTGACCCCAACATGAATTTTCAGAAATAAACATTTTTATTTTGTTCCTCCCATGCATGTTAAAGGTCATCTTAAAGTACTTCTGTATCAAAGAACTAGCATGCACACTAAAACTGCCTTTGTTAAAATTTTTGTTTTGAACTTTGTGAAGCACAGAATAATTTCCACAACTCCTCTGAATCCCCTTTTGCTTTCCCCACACACTCAAGCTATACTTTCACATCACAAGTTCTGCAATATCAGATGTTTACTTGTTTTCCTTGGGATTTTACCTCCTTAAGTCAAAAGACTATGTGAGAATCTAAGTTTTCATTATTTTAAAAACTTGAAAATATGTCTCACAGTGCAAAATTCAGAAGCAACAAGGTAAGAAGCTGAAAATGAGTAAATAAATAAATATTTACTCTTGTTATTTTTAGAACAGGTTTGGGGGTGGATTTTCATGCAGTTTATTTTGAGGAAAATGAAGTGAACACCAACAGGGAGTAAACATCATTTCCAAACAGCATGTAAACTGACGTGTCTGACCTCTGTTCAGCCACTGACACAGTCACTCAGCTGCTGTAACAAAAAAGTGGATTCTAGCAGAAAATGCATTACATAGCATATATTCTTTTCTTCTCTTGGTACTACGGTTGTCACCAGCTCTCAACTCACTCAACTCAAATGCTCTCAGCCCAGAAGCTGAGCTCTTGCTGTCACAGATACGCACTCACACAGAGACACACCCCTGTAATTGTGTAGACTGCTTGTGCTGGGCAGCACACATAAAGAGCTCAAGAAGAGAAAATTGTAACACGGTCGAAGTGTTCTGTCTTCCGGTAACATGCAGCAAAACCTCTTTATCAGTTTGAAACTCTCTACAGGGCTTTAATCAGAAACTCAAATCTTAAAGCCTGAAAAGATTTCAGACAGGAATGCTCTAAGTCAGAAATGCTTTCGCTCAGCCCCAGGTCTTGTATTCACAACTCAGGCTACGAAGTGACCAGCTGACTGCTCCACGTGAGAAACAGAGAGCAGCAAACTTGCACAGACGAGCCCAATCGAAAACGAAGCACACATATAAAGCCAGCATGTACACTAAGCTAGCGCTGATATGCTGCAGCTGGTTTCAGGTACACAAGTAGATGAAGTCTACCCGGATGTGGTCAACATTGTAGTAAGTTACACAGAATATGTTTTTTTCCCAAGAGGCCTTTGCAGCAAACCCACAACTTTTTTGGAGGTAACTTCACTGCACAGCTTTCAACTTGCTGGATAAATTGTAATGGTTACTCACTACTGGTACTGCAACTGTAGCTATTTCCATCCTTGAGCTCATTTAATTTATTTTCTTTCTTTCATAAATGGCTGAAAGTGGAAAATAATACCTGGTGATTAGTTAGATACCTTTTGGGTATAAACCTTCAAAGAAGGGAGAGTAATGATGAAAACATAATAATCAAAGTTTCCACTTAGATTTATTACTTATTATTACTATGAATATTTTTCAATTTTTAGAATGCATGCCATAAAGAAAATGCATGTGAAGCTTTCAGTTTTTAGCATTCTATTTATTAACAATAGTTCCATTCAATGTCCATAAACAGCAGATGCAATTTTAGTGAAATCCATAAGCAACAAAGCTACTCATATTCTAATTCAGGTATCTTGACCCATTATTATCAATTCTGGTTCTTGTGATTATTTAGTTCCATTACAACAGTAAGTGCTAAGTGCTTTCTAAATTAAGATTCATGATAGTCATTCCAACCATGTTAAGAAAAAACAGCTTTAACCTGGTTATCTAAATAACATCTTACACTAAACACAAAAAAAAACTGAATACTTTCTCGATAATTCCAGTAAGAGTTTTCTCAACAATTTGACAGCATGACATTTAAATGAAACATTTTGTATACATGCACAGAATTTATTGATTGGTGAACTTCAGAAAGTGCAGCTAAGGTTATTGCTTATTTATCATTCAAAGGTGTGCTAGGAGATTTCACAATTATTAAAAGCAAAGTTTCCCTTTTGAACTATGACCTAATACCCAAATCCAAAATCCAAGGAAGCTATCCATCGTGCCCTTTCATGGGGACCACACTCTGTTCTAGACACCCAGGAAAATCCGGCAGGATGTACATGACTAAATAAGCACAGTCACATTCATTGTGATCTTTGTTCTTTCTCCTCAATTCTGATTAATATTTGCTTATTACCATCTCTGATTAAATTGTATGAAAAAATAGGCTAGGGAGATAGGCTAATGCATCTAGGGAGAGTCATGTCTGCCTTGCAAAGTATTGCATGGTGGACTGTCACCTGTGACTCGGCACACACCATACACACCTTTTACTAAAATCAGCATGGAGCACTTGGTGAGAGCTATTTGCATTCAATCATAACATTGCTACACTTTACCTGTTTGTGATACAAGTTTGTTGGGCACAGGCACTTTATGGGAAAACTTCAGTTCGATGGTTCAGTTGCATTTGAGAGCAAGGTTCTCGGAGAACTTCATGATTAATCGGCATTGAAACTTTTCCTTCCAAAAGTCAGGCCTCCTTTTTAGGGAAGGGAGGAAGGAACTTGAAGTTTGGCTCAGGAGTGGCATTTTTATGGATGGTTTCATAAAGAGCCACACAAAGGATTAAAGGCTAATCATGTCAGAGAACTGATGAGCTTTTGTAAAAATAGACAATATTTGGATTCAAGTATTTGTGACAGATATTTACTGCATCACAATGTATTGTCTTTCCAGCCAGAACTTTTTCAGCTGAACGAGTATTCAGACTGGAGTTAATCAATCTAAATTTAGCGATTTCCTTCTGTGAGCCACAGAACATATGTCTGCAAATCTGTAGCTAGATCTGGAGATCTAGTGTGGACTCTCTGAGGTCAACCAATGGTTGATCCACACAGTAGCTCTTCCATTTGTAGGGCTCAAGAATATTAGTAACTTCTCTCTACTCTGCACAGCTGTCAATTTTCATAAAATCTGCAAGAACTTGACATATTTGAGATCTTTGCCTCTCAAATTTGCTTGAGTTTAGCCAACATGTTCTAAACGTACTGATGTACATAGTGTAATCATTATTATTTCCCTTCCTCAGCAAACCAGGCTAAAACCCATAGAAGATGAGCCTCTAAGACTCTTCCAGACCTCCAGCATTAAGTGCAGCATTGCCTCTTGTAGTGTATACAACCCCCATTGTTTTTCCAGGCCAATTCTAAATGAATCATTGATTTGTGAGAAGAGTATCTAGCAATTAGTTGGGTTTTTTTAACAGTCATGCCATTTGACATATTAAATGTTGTGCATTACTTAAACAATAGGGTAGAAATATCAATAGTCTGGTGCCACTGTGTATGGCTCCTTTCCATTAGAGTGCATATGTGTGTGAGGCTGTGAATGGTGAGTAATAGGGGACTGTTTCTCTATGATATATCTGTTGAAGTCAGTATTAACTTCTTGTACAGTAGATCTCTGGGGGTAGAAAAAAATTACTAGAATTTTATTTATCTTTCTGGGGCTTGATCAGAGGATTATTTTCAGGTTTATTATGAAATTTAACTAGATTTTACCCTGAGAGATACCCTTAGCTGGACCTCCCCTACCATTTGTCTCATTGACAACAGGCTCAGTAGCTGTTTTCTTCTCTTAGGACTCTCTGTAATGCTAATGACAAGGGTTATTTTGGGTCTCTGTTGCTGCTGTTTTCTCTTTTCTTCTTCTTCTTCCAGTGCTGTTGTTTAGCCTGGAGAAAAGATGATGTAAGGGGGAACTAATCCCACTGTGAAGGTTATTAGAAGATAGAGCCAGACTCTTCACAGCAGGGCATAGCAGGATGAACAAGAGTAAACAAAGAGGTTGAAACACAACTCAATCCCTCGAGGTTTTCATGAACCAGCTAGACAAAGTCCTGAGAAACCTGGTCTGAATTCAATGGCCCTGCTTTGAGCAGGACGTTAGACTAGAGTCCTCCTAAGGTCCCTTCCAACCTGAATTATTCAATCATATTATGATTCTATGATTGTCTTTTAAATTCACTTTCTGTACAAAGACATACCTGCAGACCCTGCTTTGCCATAAGATGTCGATCTAGTGAAAGATCCTTAGCAGTCATTAACAAAACTTACCTTTAATTGATATTGCTGTAATATAGTTTTGAGTCTGAAAGACTTCAGTCAGATAGTTGCTGTGAAATGCAATGCCCTCTGTAAAAATAGGGTCGTCTTAGTCTCTCACTGACTTTTGGTCTGTAGCTAACTTGATAAACTACACTGGATAGAAATGATCCCTAGGGTTCCTAAAGCTGTTGCAAGATTTTCATGGTTCCTTAGGCCATCAGACCTGTAAGTTTTAAATCCTACTATAACTTTATATAAGTGAGAAGGAAATGAACAGTGCACATTTCAACTCCCTAAGATCTCTAGATGGTCATACATTTACTTGAGGAGTAGAAATGTTTTATACTGATGGTCATTGCATGCATTTAGACCTCACCTGGCTTTGGGTGATTTCTTTAAAAATATCACATTACTGAAAGAACTTGCCTTCAATAAGGTTTTTGTATTATGGGCAAAAGTTATTTACAACCTTGGTGGGTTCCCCTTTGAAGTCATTTGTCTTGTTGAGAGGGGAAGTGGAGCTGGCCTTTGAAGAGTCTCATTTCATCTTGGATCTCTCCCTTTGAAGTACACTTTGCCCCGTGGGCATTCCCTGTGGAAAATCTCTCATTGTTCATGGGTCTCCTAAGAAAATATTCCCCAGAGGCACACTTCCCTGAAGAATAATTTACCTTGGAGATACAAGCAGTGATGTATTTTTCATCCTTGCCAACAGCAGGCAGAGTCTAGTTACACCAACTGCACAAATTATTTTATAAAGAAAATATAGGTGATTGCTAGTTTAATATGTAGAGGGCAGTTGCATAACATATATAGTGTCCAAATATTGATAAACTCAGCTTCCTTAATGCTACTGAAAAATTATAAGGTATTTCAATAGCAATACTCTGCCTTCAGACAGCCCTAATTTTTTTAAGGCTTTGATGCTGAAATCTTCTCATTCTTATTTTTTACTAGGAAAAATCCTCTGAAAGCCTGAAGAAAATCCTGTCAGCCATTTGCAGGCCTGATGGTGTTCAAAGATAGCCATTCTGAGTGTGATAAAAACAAAGAAGAGAAGGTACTGTTTCTCTTTAAAGAATTTTCACTTTTTTTTTGTTATAGAACTTGAACAAACGGAAGAGAAAACCTTTCTTTATGGCTTAGTGCTCATTGAGGTCTAGTACCTCAGTGAGGTTGCAAACTACAAATTAGGAACATAAACACAAACAAACAGCCACACCTATGGTCCATAAAAGCTTTTCAACCATTAAAGCAGCGCTACTTCTACTATATCTTACCATTGCCTAATTTCAAAGGCATAATAAGGGGTAATTACTATGCATACAGGATCAGCTCTAGGCATAACCAAAACAAGCAACTAACTTGGACAGCAAATTTCCAGAAAGGAAAAACAGCCACGGCCCTTCTCCCTATTTTGCTTATACCACAGCCTTAGAAAGCCAGACTGGCTGCTGCAGCTGCATCGAGGTTCATGGTATGCAGGTGATGGGGGCAAGTCGGAGCCCTCCCAGGGGCAGAAATCATTGCCCCAAGCCTTTTAATCCCCCTGGCAGCAAAAAGAGCAGTGAATCTGACTTTGTGTGACTCCTTTTAGCGCCTCATTTCTCTCTTTCTTCTTCATTGCAGGAGTGACCTATTTTTGGTCATGTCCCACAACTTACTCTGAAGGGGTGCAGCACTGGAAGCCTAGAACCAGCTCAGTACACTACATATATTCTTAAGCAGTGACTTAATTCAGTCTTTGCTAGTAACAAGCCTACCATTTCACAGAGTGCCTGGGTCACTCAGGAAATCTATGGTAGATTCAGGATTGTTGCAAAAATATCAGATTAAATTCTCACATTTCATTCTGAGTGCGAAGAGAAAGACTCAGTGGATTGCAGTGGATATTATAGCATGCACAGTTTGTTTATATATATAAAAACATATATTTATAAAACTTCAATTACCTCTGAAAATAGAGGATTCTGACAGGAGATAAGAGCTCAACCAACTTGAGTGCTTCCTTTTAAAATTATGTAACTGATTTGGGTAAAGATAGTATGATATTTCCAATTGCACTATATTTAAGTATTAATGGATTTTTCCTATGAAATCTCTATCTCTCTTCTGCAAGGCAACCGTTGGCCATCTTACTTGTTTAATATTATGGTCCTTTCCATGGCAACAGATTGTGATGTCATGCATGGACAGATTATGAGGTCAAAAAGTGCCCAAGATGGAGTTGGAGGAAGAAGTAGGAAAGATTCTGAAACCACATAAAGACTTTTCAAAGTAAGTATTCCAAAGAAGTGGAAAACATACTCAGAGTAAATGCAATAATTTTTTAACTTAGCTTGTCAAAAAGGCTTTATGGTTGGGTCAACCCTTACTATTATTATTATTATTATTACTATTATTGCAACAAAAAAATTAATAGGAAACATTTGCAAAGACCATAGCACTGTCGAACAACAAAGGGCTTTATATCTGTTACATATATAATATTAATTTAATTTTACCATAGCCTATGTAGAAACTTTATAAAATTTTTATTTTATCAACAATGAAACTTGAACTAATGTAAACAATGGGTATACACATGAAAAACATAGGTGTGGATTTGACTTTTTTTCCCCTCAAAAGTTTACAGGCATTCAGACCTGAGATTTCTGTTCAGCTTTGTTTGGAGAATGGTTTTGCCCACACACAGGTTTAAACAATCCCAGTAATATGTTCACATGTAAGGTTTTTACTGTAGTCCATCAGCACACCAAATGCTTTTTGGATGTTGTGTGTAGAAGTTCTCAACAAATACAATTCCATACATGTCTATTCTCTTAACATTTGATAAAATTTAGTAAGTTACAAGGGATCATTGCTTTTAACTTTCCCCATAGTTGGTCTAATTTCTCCAGGAATACGCTCCTCTGAAATCCACTTGCTCATAAAGGAAACCTGGCTCACAGTATACATGATAATTGACATGGAACAAGCTTGTTTTTGCAAAGTCTGGATAAGACACACCAAATACTATGTAGGGAGAAACTGAGTGCCATAGACTTTTCCAGCAACCACACAGGTTTCTTTAAAGCCAGTTCAAATGTCTCTATGCAACACTGAAACCTGAAGGTTGCAGATACCATTTCTTACATCAAATTATCCCTCTATAAAATGGGGATAATCCCACATTCTGATGAAGTGCTAGAATAAAAACATCATAGTCTGGGCAGGTAGATAAAATGGTAGTCAGAGGTCTCCATTGTTGTTTATTGGAAATATAAAATTCTACCTGGAAATCCTGCTCAAAACTATACCTGTGTCTTTCTTTTTACACAAGTATCAAAAACATCAAAATACCAGGAAGACACACATCAGTAAATCAGATTAAAAATGGTGAAATCAAGGCACAGGTTATTTTTTTCTACTTTTTCCAGGAAACTGTTGTCAGCAATGACAAGAGAATCCTCCAAGTTTACAGCAAAAACCTTTTCCAGTAAATCAGACTGTGTCCTACCTCTTTACAGTAGGAGATATATGAACACCGTAAGTGTTGAATGGCATTAATGGCAGTTTTGAGTGTGAAAAGACTATGGAATTGCACTCTACAGTTTAGTTTGTGATTGATGATTCAATAGGGAGCTGTAGTCAATTCTCTGCTCAATCTCCATCCCTTCTAGCCATATTCTGATATTTCATGTCTATATGCTCATGTCTTACCTACACAACGATGTACATAGATGTAAAAAAACTTTCTCTGCCTTATTTCTTTGCATGGATGTGCTGTCCCAATGGTTAATGTGGCCTTGATTTTGTCAAATTCCTTTAACATACTGAGCACCATTTAAGAAGAGGATTTCCTTCTTAAACACAGTTACAGTATATTATGGACTCTCCCAAATTTAGCATAGAAATGGGGGAGAGAGGGAGAGATCTATTCAATGAACAGCAACATGTCTTAACAGAACACAAATTTAACTCTGGAACTATTTCTGTAGGACATTGTGAGGTCCAGAAGGATAAAAATGTCCAGAAAGGATGATGCAAACGTGGATTCTTAAAAACAAATCTAGTCACAATCTCTAGTTCAAGAAGTAGTTAAACTGCTGGTAGCATGAACCTGGGAGGGTAGACTGGGAGAAAAATCATTCTATATTTACCTGTTTTCTTACCTTTTTCCCCTGGACACGTACTATTGACTCCTGTTGGAGAGAGAATACTGGGCTAGATGGAGCTCTGGTCTGCCTGAGGATGTAAACTCTTGTGTTTACCCTGCTGTAATAAATGCTGAAAACCCTGAAATCAAAGGGATAGTACTACGGCTTGATTGTACTTTCATAATAAAGTCCATCCATGTTAAATAAAGAGATCACCAAGTTCCAATGAATTCAAATTTAAACTGTGTCTATAAACATAACATTGTTTACATCTTTCATTTATGATGATATTTCAACTAAGTTGTTCTAAAATTGCTCTGCTTTTGCACTATGTCATAAAATGGAAGCATATATTACATTAAGCAGTAAGGAGCTGTATCTCATTTAAAACACATAACCACATAATTTCATAGATATATATCTATATATAGATATATATCTATGAACAATGAAATTGCCCCAAAATTAAAACCCTCCTGGCAGTGTATTTGTAAACACAATCAGCCCATAATCCAATAAAGAGACTCTGCTTTGAATTAATATGAATTGCTTCTCTATTCTGCCTTTACAAATATAACTTTTCATCTGAACTTCCTCACACCCTCTCTTTGTTTCACTGAAAATAATTGTAGTGATTTTCTTCCTCACTTGTAAACAGCAGAGGAAACATTTGAAAAGTAGAATAAAATGCAGTTGACAAAAAAAATAACAAAATAAAAGAAGCAGATATAATTCCTTTCATACCTGCAAATAGAAAAAGCAAATCTAATTTCTCAGAACTTCTGGCATGAAATACTTTGCATTTTAAAAAGAAATCATCACTTCAATCATTTTTTATGATTCTGATAATGAAAATGAAAGCTAGATTGTTAAATGGAAAGTGCAATAATTTTATATACACATAAAAAGAAACCATTTCTTTAATTTTGATAATTTAAAACAAAATTTTCCAAATGACAACCTTTTAGTTATAATTCATTAACCTTCCATGCAACAATATTTGGTACAAAAGCAAATCTTAAGATATACGGATACAAATGAAATATTTAGAGGTTAATCCTTGAACAAGACAAGAATTCAAAGGGAGATGTGTGGCTTGTAATATTTACTGAACTGAGTTAAATAAGAAAGAAGATCTTATTCTGAATACAAAGTACACAGAATTTGGAAGGTAAATTGAAGACTGATATACCTGAAATATTCAACTACAAGGTTTTATTTTCACTTAGTATGTGCTTTTCTTCAGGTTTCCAGAAATTTAGTGATACTGAAAACAATTTAGGGAAACTACAAAGAAAATTTACTTATTTCTGAGGATTTTTATTTTTATATCAGGAAGCTGAAGAAATATTTTCTAATAAATTCTTAGTCAGCTATTAAACTTTGTCTGCTAGACATGATAACTATATAGACCAGATGGTATCAATTCCAGCTTCCTGACTGGTGCTAGTGCAATTTTTACTTATTTTCTCCACGGAATGTTATTTATCTGCTCTTCTTAGCTGGTGGGTTCAGAAATAAAAGTTTGCTTAAGTGGTTACAGGATTGGTGCTCCCTCACGCTGCAAGGAAATCACATCAAGAATACTTGTTCTCCCATCTCATACCTTGCAAAGGGAAATATAGTCTTTTTCCAGTGCTCCTTGCCCTAGAACGTACCACCTTGACAGTTTCTGGTCCCATAGAAGTCAGTAGCAAAGTCCCTCTGATTTTGGTAGGGCTGTGATACTGTGATATCAACCCAGAAAACCCATTTAAGACCTCGAGGAGTGGGGATGGGAGGATGTGTGAGGACTGGAGTTGGATACTCTACTGGGTCCTCTCCATCCTTTCTCCATCATGCTGCAGAGGGTGTCTTAGACAAATAAGACAGGAAGACGATAGTCAAGGTGTCAGACAAACAGGCAAATGGCAGAGGCTGTAGGAAGTGAGGACTCAAAGACCGCAGGTACAAAAAGCCCAGAATTTAGGAAAGAACTGGAGAATTTAGGAGAGCCTCATGTCTCTGTCCTCTTAAGCGGCTCTGAACATGGGACTACTGCAGCTCCTCCTCAAATATGCAGTGCTTACACAAGAGTGGCAGGATCTGCTGACAGGGCTACTAAGTGAATTGCACATCTTTAGCACTGTGTAAGAAAACAAAAGCACATTGCTGATCGTAGTAGAAACCTTCAGCGTATTTACTGTCATCAAGGAGGTCTCTAATTTTTGAAAATGGTTTCCTAAGTCAAGCCTTACTTCTAAGTCCACAGGGCTAAAGCAAGAAGCGACTGAAACACTGGTTACCCTCAGGGCAGGCTGGGAGGCCGAAGGCCTGAGAGGAGAGCTTGGCTGTGTAGTTTGTGCCCTCGGAGGGACCCAGGGAAGCAAACGCAGCACAGGGCGAACAGGCACAGTCTGCAGTAAGTCAGCGCCAGCCAAGACAGCACTGCCCTTTTCAATCTACTCCTTGGTTCGCACACTTAACGCCTCCCAGACAGACCATGCGACAGTCCTTGCTCACCTTCCCGCGCCTCACACCACACCAGATGGGAGCAGTCCCCTTCCCTGCAGACCGCCCGTGTCCCACCAGACCACAAAGAAGCCTAGGCCAGCCTCACGCTCGTGGCAGGCCGGCCAGAGGCTTTCCCAGGCTCCCCTTCCCCAGCGCCGGGGAAAGCAGGACCCCAAGGAAGATCCCCCTTTCCCGCTCTCCTGCTTCCCCCTGCAGACCCACTGGCCCTCCCTTCTCCCCCGGAGGCTTCAGATCAGAGACGGACTGTTTCTTTAAATCCTCCGGCTTAGATTGGTTGCAGGCCTCTGGGAGTCTGTGGCCAAAACTAAAGCCAGGGACAATTCCTGAACAAGTAAGCTCACAATGCCCTGTTTATTTATACAGCACAAATGATTGAAATCATTATGCCCCAGACTAGCGGGACCTATTTATAAACAGCATCTTAAGATGAGCAATATAGCAGGACTCTCCACCGCTTCACAACAAGCGCCAGCCCCATCCCCCCATCCCCACTATAAAGCTCCGAGGCCCTTCTGACTTGCCACATGAAAGATGCATTCCTCGCCTGTTAAATTAAAATCTAATCATATTCTGCAGTAAACAAGGCACAAAGAACACTCTCGAAATTACGGGATGAAAACCAGCCACACTAAGGGCCAAACTCTCCCCTCAGATCTATCCTACAGCTCTTTGACAAGTGCAATCAGTTAAACGTTTGAGCGCTTGACAACAGCCACCCTACCAGACGTTTGATCTGCCTGGTATTCCACCCTCTTCCATAAATTATGGATCTTCAGATCTGCATGTCCTCCATGTTTGTGATGGCTGGTCTCCAACAGAGAGGAGGCTTGGGAAGAAGTGGATATTTCTCTCAAAACACTTAAATTACTCCTATGTTTCTGTCTATACAAAGCAGATCTGGAACTACTTAAGTGGGCATCAGTTGCGTTTGGAGCCTTGGAAGGAACAACTTTTGCTTTTCATCCTCCTCAGACACTCATCCAACCTAAACAAAATGTGAGATCTAAACAGCAGCCTCACACTTCACTGCTATCTGGATGTTTGACTGGCAGCGGCACCCTTTGACTCTCAAAATGCTCACGCTACGGCCTAGCAACCCGCGCGCAAAGGGATGGGAGCACGGCTGGAGTTGTGAGATGGTGGCGAATCCCACGGGGAGCCACGGGCTGGCTTTTCAACCTGTCGCACATCACCCTTGGGTCAATGTGGATGACAGGTCCCTACAGATCCTACGAATCAACAATGTTGGATGATTATTTGGGCTGTATACTTTTTATAATCTTACCAGGTTACTTAACTGTGGTAATCATGATGAGTCCTTGATATGATTACAATTTAAGAATTAATAAGGCTTAGCACCTCCATGGTGCTTTGCATTTTTCTCTTCAGAATAGAGAACAAGCATTAACTAATTGCTCTTCAGAAAAACACTTTTATTATCACAATTTTATGAGGTGGAAACTAGGAGGTTAAGTAACTTGCCTGAAGTCATTCAATAAGTTGCACTGGGATTAAAATTTAGGAGTTGCTGGCTGCCAGCCCTACTTTTCGACCACTGGACCACTCTGCCTCTTATTATAAGAATTTAATTCACTTGGCAGAGAATGCATCTTTGATGTGGTAAGCCATATATTGCCATTCTAATGGAGTGAAGGAAGGTGAGAAGGCCAGCAGATCTCATTGTGAACTGATGAAGAGTCACATCATGGTGATTCTGTTTAAAAACCTTGATCACTTCTACTCTCTAAAAAAAGAGCCTTGTTTCAAAATACGGATGTTCATAAGCAAGCATCTAAATTTTTATTGAGCCATCTAGAGAAAGAAACTGAAATCTAAGGAAACTGTGACAATTAGGTCCCTCTGGTATTTTGAGATCCTACATATTTCACCAAAACTCAGGGAACGTTGTCGTGGTTTAACCCAGCAGGCAGTCAAACACCACGCAGCCTCTCACTCACTCCCCCCTCGAGTGAGACGGGGAGAGAATTGGAAGAGTAAGAATGAGAAAACTCGTGGGTTGAGATAAAGACAGTTTAATAGAACAGAAAAGGAAGGGAAAATAATAATAATAATAATAATAATAATAGAATATAAAAAATAAGTGATGCACAATGCAATTGCTCACCACCCACCGAGCAATGCCCAAAAAACAGCGATCGCTACTTCCTGGACGCGCCTACCATTCATATACTGAGCATGATGTCACATGGTATGGAATACCCCGTTGGCCAGCTGTCCCGGCTATGCTCCCTCCTAGCCTCTTGTGCACTTGGCAGAACATGGGAAGCTGAAAAGTCCTTGAGTATAGGGTACTTAGCAACAACTAAAAACATCAGTGTGTTATCAACATTCTTCTCATAATAAATCCAAAACACAGCACTAGGAAGAAATTTAACTCTATCCCAGCCAAAACCAGGACAAACATTTTGACACCTAAGCACCAAAACATATGTATTCTTCACTCAGTCTTCTGCTCTCGGTTTGAGTTCTTGCCTATGTTTTCCCCTATTCTTTTGAAACTACCCTTTTCCTTTAATGTAGACTTTTAAAAACCTGAAGATTCAATATAGAAAGGGTGCATGCATGTGTGTGTGTGTGCATGATGGCAGCAACTATATAGCTAGGAATACATTTTCATGTATCTGTTTTTCGCAGGCTAATCTAATATAATAATAAGGAAAGTTCTGCAAGTACTGAACATCAGTGAATCAGTGGTCACCAGTTGGAGCTGACAACAGCAACAAATCTCAGTGTATGTGTCTCTGTCTGTACACATGTAAGAGAAAGAGAGATCACATTTTGGACAACCACATCTCCACATATATCCATCCCTCCTGTATTAGAGCCTCCAATGAAAAGTAGCCTCATGAAGAATTCATATATAGCCAGATGAGCTTTGTTGACGTTGCATTCCAACTCCAAGGTGGAACTGTGCAGGTGTATCATAAATTCACCACTAAATAAAGATGCTGTCTTTTATTTTCCTGTGGAATAATTGTCAAAATATAAAGCCACAAAGGCAAAGAGAGAAGTGTCAAAAGGATGGTAACGACCATTATGAGAATGTCTTGAGATCTGAAGAACAAAATCTGCGTCTGAACACAGACTGGTTCCTGCAACAGAAAATGAACACATTGGCTGTACACAGATCCAAGAAAAGAAAGATCATTGCCATTAGTGGGAGAAAAACTCTGATCATACAAGATGTTTCAAAAATAGTGAGGAAAAAGAATGAGAACGAGAACTTGGTAATATGAATGAAATCTTATGCCAGAGGTTTAAGTTTGCAAGACTGAGGAAAGCATCATTACTAACTAAAATCACCTAACAAATAAAAAAAGCACATACAGCACTATATTTTAATTATTTTTGTGTACAGCAGGTACACACACATTTGTCAAAAGCACAGTAAAAGTGATTTGTTTAAACTCCAGAAAGGTTTACTGACACCTCACTTCATTTAACCTGTTTGTTTTCGTTAAACATGAGTTGTTTGATTTACTCAAGTCTTTGTCACTGTGGCTCAGCACTGCAGTAATTACTTAGACAGCACAAAACCCTTTGCCCACTCCCGTACATCTCTTCTACTTTATGTTTACAAGTATGGATGTGAAACCTATGTTAGCAATGGGTAGGTTGGCTTCTCTTGGGAATGCATGCCATTTTTGACAGATTGGTAGTTGATGCAAAGGAAATAGTGGAAATACGTCCACAATGCTCATTTGGCCCAGGCCTTCTGCCTGAGGAGCCTTAGTCCATGTGACTCAAATTACTGCTGGTAACTTTGAAAGATCTAGTAATATTCAGCAGATTCCCCAGTGATCCAAGTGACCCCGTGCTAAAAATTTTTTCATTGTCTGTAACTGGGATAGGATTTTGCTGAAATCTAGGATTGGTTCCCTCCATACTCAAAATACTCATTCCAGAAATACAAAGAGTCCTACCAGGTTTCTGGGAAGACCTGTGGAATGTAATGACATAAAAGAAAAATTAGTTGTCTTTCTCTTGACAGGGATCCCAAGGCTCCTGAAAATCAGCAATGTTCCCCCAAATCACGTGAAGCTAAGAGCAACCTGGACTCTGTTGCTGGCATTCTAACAGGAGAGCATTTCTTATCAGGACAGTAGTCATTGTCACTGTCAGTAAATCACAGGATGGAGGGAGAGGGGCAGTGATGTTCAGGCTCTTTGAACCACTCTCTCCCTTTTTTTTCTCCCCACCTTTTTTTTTTTTTCTTTTTTTGAAAAAGAGAATTACTTCTCTTCTGTTACCCAACAGCTAACCTTTGAGTTTCCAGAGTGGGTTGACCACTCCTTTCCTCTTATTTTCTACTCCATCTCCTGCAATATTTTTATCCCCTCCACAGGATGAAGTGTGATTCTGAATGGAAAGTTCATGCAAGTTCAAGGCTGGTGATTCCACCATGCAATTTCTCAAATTCCCTGTAGCAGAAATGCTTCCTACTGCTGTGCATCTTCTCCTGGGAACCACACTGCCTCTGCTTGGTCTTGAGAGCATGTAACTCCTGTCATCTGTAAAGATGGAGAAGAGTCTAATCCCTGTGGGTTTGTAGCATCTGGTGCCACCTCCGGTCCTTTTCCAGTGTTTCCGTGTCTCCAAAACTATTCCTGTGGCAGAAAATCCTGACGGTAGTCCCAGTCATCTTCATGTATACCATATTCCCTTACATGTTTGATACAAATGAGAAGATGAGCTGGTGCTTTTACCAAAGGGATCTTGAGTTCAGCTGACACAAGGTCAAATGAGGTCTGTAGGCACCCTGAACTAAACAGGTTTTCTACAGGCCTATATGGAGGAATAGAGCCAGAAGTGGGTAGTATTGACACAGCATTTCCTTTTTCTCCATACTGGATGCTAAGACAGTTAGTACTCCTAAGTTACCATTTTTGCTAGGAAATTTGAAGCCAAACTATGCTTTCAGCTATACATGTAAATCATTGTGGGGTTATATGCATGAAAACAAGAGCAAAACTTAGACCACAGATTTTCCAGGGAAAAACAAGTGCTGCATTTCAGGCAATTAGGAGCAATAAAGTAAACATTTAGTCACCATTGACTCATGAGCCGAAAAACACAGTAGTCAATTACAGCTTTCGGCAGCAATAATTAATATGGTGTTGATGAAAACTGTGTTTTTCACTCAACATACAAAGCTATTCCAGGTAATTAAATGTAACCTCATCTATATGTAATTTGTCTTTAATCTGCACATGATACAGTATTTCAACCTCATATCCTGTATTCTGGAGGGAAAATAATATAGGAACATTACCTAAAGCATATACCAAATAACCCTAACATGATTTGTTTACATTTAAAACTATATCACACTTTATGATTAAATATTTGACTATGAAAAGGTTTGTAATTTAATCATTTGCACAATCTTTCTTACATTACTCGTTATGTCTGATTTATGGACATAAGGTAAGAGATCAATTTTAACTATTTATACTACATAGACATTTATTTCTTTGTATGTTTTAATATCCTGGGGTTTTTCCAGAGGCATTAACCAAAAAGAAAGTAAATACTTACAGAAAAGATCACTCTTGCTGGACTTGTGCTATTGTGAAGCTTCTGAATACAGAAAGAGGTGTTATGTGCAAAGTAGTCTTTAGTATACTGTATTGACCTGATTTTCCAAACTGCAGATTATCTACATTTCTCACTGAAGCTAATGGAACTTGAAATGTACCTCTGAAAATTAATGTATATCACTGCCCTCTAAGTTACTGTTTATAAACCCAAGTAATTGGAAGTCCATATTTCCAGCTTGACTGCCCAACTATTTCCAGCTATAGTCATATAGCAGGAAAAATGGAAAGAGAAATTATCTTTTATCTAAAGAAGCTTCAATTTATTTATTTTTAGATTTGCAACAGTTTCTTTGCATGCTAGGCTTTGAGGTGTTCCTCCACAAACTGGTCACCAGTTGAAGCACCAGTTTCATGTGATTGTTACCAAAGTGTACTCTTACTAGTCTAGTTTAAATCTGCAGTGTCAGTACTACATGGCTAATACACCTGATATTTTTACATCTGAGCTGCAGATTAGATATCCCTATTAGGTTCTTAAAATAAGCCTCCAGAAAAGACAAACATTTATACAACATGAAATTAAGAAGGGTTGCTATTACCTTTAGCAAATATTACGCACTTTGTATTCTTGCTGAAACAATAACTTTGCCATCTCTGTTAGCACAAGGAGATCTTGTTCCATAACACTATCATAGCTTTAGAGTTTCTAAATAAAATGGACTGCTATTGTACAACAAAACATCAAGTTATTGGGCCTTTAGTTCTGTTAATCTTTCTGATAACTGGTTGAGCTTAATTCAGAAAAGGCAGCTAATTCTCAACTATTAGCATTATCAATTCTCCCAAATCAAATAACATGGAAAAAAATGACTAAAATTCCCAACCAATACATTTTTCTGCTAGTGGCATACCAAAATATTCTGTATTGGTGACTATCACTTTTGTTGACCTAAACATTTACTATGAGGCTGGATTTTCAGAAGCAGTTACAACGTCTTTGAGCAAAATTCAGGAAAGATGTGTGGTCCATTCAGGTAGATTTTTGGTCCATGAAATGTATTTAATGTAAAATTGTAAGACTCTCTGATACCAAGGAAATTCCCTGGTTTTGGCATCAAACAAACTCTTTCTCTGAGCATGAGCAAGAAAAATCTTTAACACTTCCAGAGGGGGCACAAGCCAAAACAAATGGCACAATTAACCAATAAATGAAAAGCACAACACAGTGCCCTATATGGGCATAATAAGTAAGCGTATTTGTGTTACTTATTTGAAGGAACAAAGGGGCTTTTCCAGAAACCATCTGTACATTGTTAAAGAGGAGTGAATTACCTATAGCCTTCAAAGGAAAACAGTGCTGTTAAAATAAACTTCAGGGTTGGAAGGAATTAGGTTACTGAATGTAGGCCTGAGTTAGAAGACTTAAACACTTCTCTGGATATTGTCTCACTGGTTACACAAAACCCAGGTACACAGGGATGCAGGGTTTCAGCAAAGAGACATTGCCACAACTGTCAGATCTGGAGCCAGGCTTGCCGATACCCAAATCTAGTGTTTTGCTTTGAAGTTGTCTTCTAAAGCACCATAAGAATAAGAGGGGGAAAATAAACTTAATGTCCTCTGGCTAGAATGTAGAATTACAGATGGTGGGCTAGATTTCACGCTCAAAAGCTGCTAGCTAAGACCTTAAAATTATGAGTTTAAAATAATAAAGTGCATGCTGGAGTCTCTAGAGTCACCTTTGGTTTTGAACTGTTGGTGCACTTGGGCACATGTTCAAGCTTTTCACCACAACTACAGGGACTGGAAACTTCTGCTCTCTTTTAAATGAAAGATGAGATTCTCACATGGTCACTTCTTTTCAAGAATGGAGGCTTTAAAGAAAACACCAGTTAGGGCAAGTTTCATGATAAAATGGTAAGAACTGGCAACACTACGGGTCTTTTCAAAATTCATGAACCTCAAAAGAAGGCAGGCAAAATCTGCTTGGTTTCAGGTTTCAGAGAAGCTTGCAGCTCAGCTCCAGTTTGTCCTAAAGTTCACTAAAGTTCAGCCTTTCAAGTCATTCTGATCTGATTTATGGGTTTTTTCCTAAACCATATAAAACTTGGGGTATTACATGCATTTGACATGAGCCAGGTGGAACTCAGTAGGTCCGACGGTGTCTTGATTTGAGATTTTGAGTCTGTTTAAATACAAAACAGAAAGCAAAATTCCATCTTCCTCTGAAGACGGAGGAATGTTTCATATGATCCTCTGTGAGCCAAATTCGCTTCCAGCATTCTTGGGACTCACAGAAGTCCATGTTTATGTAACTCTGCAGTGAGGCTAGTCTATGGGGTCCTAGCATAATGCCTACAGGGAGAGCCAGGAATCCTGGAAGCACAGCAAAGGGAAGGGTGTGGATGTGCCTTGTGTGGTGGTGCATTCACACACACCCCTTCTCCTGGGCCACTTGTTGATCTGGGCCACTTGTTGATCTCAGAAATTTTCATGAAACCTCGGCCTTGGTGTACTGAGTCTGGCGGTTGAGCGTTCCTTGACCATATCAGAAGCTCTGCATAGCTGAGCTGGGAACGTACTCCTACTGCCTGGCCCAGGTGTCAAATAGAACAACACTGAAACCTTGAGAAATTTTAGTAATTACCACCTGGGACTGTGGCCAGGATGGAAATTTACAGATGACTAAAGCCAATCATCTTGCGAACCTATAAATGGTGGTCCTAAGTAAGACCATTTGAGCCCTCTGGGACCACAGTGGGCTGCACCCTGTATCTCCCTCTGAGTGAGATGCCTCTCAGAGCTTGTGACCTTTTGAGTCTGTGATATTCGGAGGACCATTGTCCAATGAGACCTGGGCTGAAACTCTTCACTTCTTGAGGCTCAACCGTCGCCCGTTGAGAAATGCTGAGACATTTTACGTGAATATTTCTTTACCGAACTCAAGGGGAATTTTTAACAGGTACCTTGTGTACATTTATATATATATATTTCTGTCTGTGTGTGTGTGAACTAAGAGTAAGGATAATCTGTAATTAAGCTGTGATTGTAGTAGACTCTACTAACACTTACTTTGTAAATATTAAATTAGTTAATGATTAAGTGCTGATAAAATTGTGAATGACCCCTAGACTGCTGCTAAACACATATAATCCCAAAGGTGCAAACCCTTGGACATAACATGATTTTTCCTTATATGTTTCATCCGTGTAGTAAGTAAGAGAGTGGACCTTGCCATCGAACTCTGTTAAGTCACACCTTTATAGGTCTCTATTAAAATCACTTTCTGCTAATACCTTTGATGGCAATTCTTTAAGCGGCCTCTAAACCACTCACTCACGACACCTTGCTGCAGAGAGAATTTACCTCTCCCAAGGATGCAGAGCACCACAGTCGGTCCTCACCACAAGATTTACTAGAGCCTGAGGCTCAGTTTTCTAAAAGATATAATAGACTAGTGCACCTTTGCACAGAGTACATTTAAACTCCTTGGTGCTGAGAGGCTCTTCCTTTCTTTCCATCACAGCTCATAGAGGCAGAGGAAATGGAGTATAGTTCTTGAATCATTTTCTAGAGTTCAAACAATTTTCCATTCCTTATTCTGATAAATGTTGAGCCCCCGAAACTCTTCCTGAACTGACAGTTCCAAAAAGTTCAGGTCAAGCCAGCTAAAAACCACCACGCCAATAATATCAAAATAGTCAGTGTACATTTTAACCATCAGCTACAAAACCACTGCCACTCTGATTTATAAATGTTTTATAGGATTTTTTTATTAATATATAAAAAGTCACATTTTTAAAACTGTGTTTTGTGAAGTGATTCATGAAAATGTTTGCCTACAACAGTCCATGGAGCTACTCACGATACAGTTGCTGCCACCACTTTTCTTGTCTAGAGTTTTAATGCCCAAAAGTCATATTTGAAATGAGCATTTTTCTCTTTTATTTTACCTCTAATTTTTATGGTGAAATTCTTAGTCTAGTTAAGGGGGCATGGCCAGTTGTTATCCATTATGACAGAATTTTGAGTAATGAAACTAGGCTAAAGTGAAAATTGCACTATTTTAATACCTTTGTTTCTCCAGTATGCAAACTCAATTAATATAAACTATAGCTCTGAAGGATGTGTTAAATTATTACCAATATTTACTGGTTTAACAAGAAGGCAGAAGATAGGTATCTTTTGTGTTTATCTACATCATTCTTATACAGTTATTAAACTTCCCCCCCAAATATTATTTTAATAATCTTTAATTAACACACAATAAATAACCTATTAAATTGAACTCTTTAGTTTGGGAAAGTAATTATTCATTTGAGACACTTAATTTGAAGGGTTACCACAGATCCTTATCTCTGTAAGTTAGATCGCAATACTTCTCATAAGGAATTTTATAGGAAGTTCATTTCAGGGTGAAAATCATGCTTGGGCATTTCAAAGGCACTTAAAGCCCAAATTTAATCCAAGTAATATTAGGCCCCTCTACTAGGTATGTAATTTGTGCAAACAGTTGCCCTATGCTCCCTTATACAATTAGTGGAGAGATCTCATTTTCTATGTTGATTATATGGTCAATTTAGGGTATCAGTGCTTCTAAATTCTGTCCCTGGATAAATGCCTTAGTTTAGGAGCAACAAATACAGACCTCAGATGCCACACATATATCTTTCACAAAACTTTAGTTTCCTCTGAAAATTCCAGCCTTCATCCAGATTTCAAGATGGGGAGGAAACAATAAGAGCATGAATTGATTCATTTTTTCCTGTTAAGGAAATATGTAGTCTTTGTAATCCACAATTATTTTAAATTATAAATCTGAAGCTCAGGAAGTATCTGCAATCTCTATGGAGTTACTTGTCAATCTGCCCACTGAAGACTTCAAGGTCCATTTTGGAGCAGGATAGGAGAAATCTCCATATGGTCAAGCCTCTGCTAGTGAAAGCTGATAACAGAAAATTACCTCTTTTTCTTTCATACTTTCTCTACTAAGTTATGTTCTATGGGGTGGTTGTTCAGACACTCTATATTATTTATGTCTTCCTGTGCATGCATGCATCCATCCATCCATTTCCTTTTAATTTATTTCTACATATTAGTGCAAAAGGAGCCATTTTGAGTTCTCTGTGGCCAGCAGTTCAATTAGCAAATGGGTGCTTATTGCAGGTTAATGCATTTGTGAATCAGTTGTTCTGATTACAAGCAAAAACATGTAACTCAGTGAAATACTGTGGTTGTGTGTAAAGTCATAGTAACCTTACATGCATGAGTCCTGGATTTCTCCTCCTCTTTTAGCTTAGCTCTCCCTTGAGCATTTATTCATTTGTTTGCCCTTGCCAAAAAAATTATTCACCTAAACACAGCCCCCTTGTGATGTCAATGGAAGCCTGAGCAACCTACGGCAGAGAATGTTCAAAGCTTATATTGCTACAAAACAATATTGTCTTCTGGTTTATTTTATTTTCTTGGATATCTTGTTCTGTGAGATGAGTAATCCTGTAACTAAGACTGACTTGTGATTTTTCACAGTATAACAAAGTATAACAAAAATGCCTCTACTTCACCTTTTAATGATTAAATTTCTCCAGCGCCCTGAGCCTTGGACATGCAGGCACACAAGTAATTTTATGCACATGAGCAATCCCATTGAACTCCCTGGGTCTACACATGTGTAGCATTGCACATATTCACGTCAGCAAGATCAAGAACTGGTTTTGTCGAGAACATCTGTGGCAAAGGAATCTTCCTGCAAATAAACAGTGTCTACATTAGCAAACCTCATAGCTTTGCTTCAGTGCTCAGTCACCCACAAAAGTCACTTACTGCCTTGCATAGCACTTGCTTTGAGCAATATTCCTTAAGTAATTTGCTTTAAATTCTTTAAACACTATGATGGCATAGTTTACTGAAGCTTTCAGAAAATTAAAAAAAAAAAAGGTTATAACCACTTATTGTAGGTAGTTACAAGTCATTGCAAATGGTGTATTTGAAAATCAGAGTTAACAACTTGCCAATTGATATTTCATTCTGCATTGCTTAGTGGTCAGGATAATGCTTTCCTATCTTCATGCAATTTTTTTCACCTTATAATGTTGAATTTTTGAGCAACAGTGTGAGCACAAGAACAGTTTATGTAAGTAAATGAACCATGTCAGCAACTGTAATTCAGTCAGCATTGAAAACATGATCAAAATGTATTAAATTATTTGTGATAGTTTCTCTCTGCAAGAAGGCAAATCTATTTGAACAAAAAAAATTAACTAGAATATGAAACTGCAATAATAAAAATGTCATGTCCCTTTAAATAGTATATGAGTGCTCAGATATTCTACACCTTAAGTGGTATTTCAATCTAAAGGAACTAAGAAAAGTAATTTGTGGCTAAATGTACAGTGTTTCAAAAGGATTGCTCTACAGGTAGGTTAAGCAAAGACGCCCAGGCCAAAAAAATCCATCTATATAAGCATTCTCAAATAGGCAATACATTTTATACAACATAAAAGATAAGCTACAGTGTTATATGACAGCTAAAAACTCTTGTATTGATTCCCAAAAATATTGACTTAATTTTATCAAAATGTATTTATTCATCATTGCTGCATCGACGATCTTCTGTATTTTATATGTAAATAATCTATTCTATTCCCTTGATCATGTTAATCTTACTAATGACAAATTACCATTCTCCACGTACAGTTCCTAGATTTACAAATTATCACTCCTGCTTTCAGGGGACTGAGAATCAGCCACGCTTGCTAATGCCTCCATGGATCGCCTGACACATAGCAGATTTTTATATTCCCTTTTAAAGCATTCAGCTCGCAAGAAATAATTTATAAATCTGGCTATCACTCGCACTTATCCTCTTACTGCTTGAGGGGGAAAAAGAACAAGATCAAATTGGGAGGATTATTAACAATTTAAGAACTTTATTTGCTTCAATTAACTCTTTGCAGGAAGAACCGCATGCTAAAGCCCATTGGTTTTAGGGTAGGAAGGTGAATTATCCTGTCTATTCACTTATGGTGGGGAACTTGGACAAACAAAAAATATTATCTACAAATACTCTTTGTTTTCTGACTTTAAAAAACATAAACTTTTTGAATTTTAAATGTACATTTAAACCTAAGAGCTCCTTTCAGCAAACAAAACATGACTTGTGTTAAGAAATTAAAACTGTGATAAATCAAGCAAGCTAAAAATTCAGACTTTGGGACTGTTTCTGTCTTGCTCTGCACCTGTGCATATTGGAGACAAAATGCTACCATACTTATAGGGACTCATCCTCCCTCCACTTGATATTTCCTTTGTAGTTGTAAAAGTGATGATGGCACAATGGAGAACAAGATCCTCAAAATTTCACCCTTCCTTTAGGTTCACCCATCTTGGTGTAACCCCTGACTGCAACCTTCTCCTTCCCATGCAGAGACAAATGCTTATGATAGTCACAGAGCAGTTTGTTACCTTTTATTGTGGGAAGTTCCTTGGCTCTTTCAGTGCAAAGGAATGATCAGCACTGACTGTAATTACTGAGCAACTGCTGGAAAGGAAAAGTAGTCAGCTGTTCCTTCACTGTAAAAATATTTTAGGAGTCACTTTGAAGATTCCTGCACCCCCTCAGGGCCATGGACAGCAGTAAGAAGACCCACAATGTAAGATGGGATTCAGTTGCCAAAGACTGGTGCCTAAATAACAGCTAAGATGGCTCAGAGTTTCCCTGCTGGCTTCCAGCTGCCACCCCAGAAGGAAAAGGTCTCCTGAAGGTCCTGCTAGTCCCATGAAGATGTCTTAGATACCCAAGGCATCTGAAATGCTAACATGTACGTAGATTCAAGTGACTGAATACCTCCCATTGAACCCAAGAAGTTCCCACCATAGCCAGTGAAAGTTTCTATGTCAACGATAACAGATAACACTAATTGTAATCAATATCAGTAATCAGTATCTTCTGGCAGCATAACATCTGTGTGATGAATGCTTAGAGATAAAAATAACATTAACAAAGCAGAGGGCTCATGACATCTACTACAACCTGATTTTGTGCACACAACTGGTGCCAAAATCTCCATTCCTCTGCTCAGCCCCCCCAAGAGAGGGATGGTGTAAATAGATTCATAATGCCCCCACACACACCTTGAAATAAAAATGGAATTCCCCTGAGATCACGGGAGGCAAAACTCAGGAGCCTCCTGGGGTGACGGTATCTCTTATTTACACCGGAAAGTTTCACATGGTGCATCTGTATTATTGATGCCCTCCACTCTCAACACTTTTCCATAGGGGGAAGAGATACACAAAAAACCCCTCAGCTGATAAATCCTCATGCTGCAGGGAAGAAATGACTGTGAAGGTTTCGTTTAGCTTCACTTCTGCCTGACTATTACCCATACATAACCACAGTACTGACCATACATGTGCCAGGATTTTATTCATTAGGAAGTCTTTTCTGCCTACAGAATAACTTTAAGTAACATAATGGGATCTGTAATTAGCAGAATACAGTATTTTTTAACGGTCTCCAAAATCCCATTTCTACTTCATTAAATTGAGGTTCATTTTGAGCAGTCTATGTGTCAATAAGTATTTACGATCCTCTTGAAGCACAACTTATTGGCCTGTACCGTACAGCCATTTCCATTTGTCACATTGATACGTATTTAGGGACTATCTAAAATACAGACTGGATCGATTATAATGGTTGGTCATGTAAATTCTCCTTAGTTCAACGGTCATTGCCACAATAGACTTTCAGAAGCACTGCAGTCTATCATGCATCTAATCTATAGAAACCTATTTCTGATGTTCATTCATTATGAGGTTAACATATATATTGAGGATGAGCAGAAAGGCTGGAAATGGATGGCATTTGGACATGAATTTTTTGAACTCCGATGATAGATACATCCTTATATGCAAAATTCCTCCTTCTCCATGCATCACGCAAGATTAAGCCCTCTTCTTTCTCTATACAAGAAGAGTTAAGATTTTAAAAAGAAGGAAAAAAGTAGCCTTGTTTTTAGAGAATAGTATTTCTTTTCCCTCCTGAGCTCTTAAAAGACTCCAGCTATCTGTGCAAGGCATCTTATGACAAATATGCTCATTTACTTACATTCCCTTTAGGAATGTCAGGATAGAAAGGGACCCTGCTACCTACCACTTCTTATAGAAAGGTTGAAAATGCTGCATCTTGCCGTGTATGCAGAACTCCCAACTCTCTTGCTATTGCTAGCAGCTATTTTAAAAATAGTTAGCTTCTGGAACTATGAAGTCCTGGGCCAAATTTCAGTTACAAACAAGTGTCTCCAAAAAAACATCTGCTCCACTCTATGGAACAGTTTGAACTGGTTGGAATTCCACTGCTCTTGCATTGTGGTTATTATTTTCCGTATAGCTGGAGCACTAACTCTGTAGCAGAACCAATTCTTTACATGCTTACCACAAAAAAAAAAAAAAAAATCAAAGTGTAACTTCAGGGTAATTGCAGCAGGTAAATCCAAAGTGGTTCATGCAGTTAACTTCATGTTCATTTTTGTTAGAATCTAAAGGTTGCTGCCTACAAACACCCATTCATAGCTTTAGTCACATGAGTCATTCAGTGACAGCCAATGAAAATATTTGGTGAGTAAACTTCCTTATATGTTTAAAGGCTCCAGTCCTAACAGGGTACTAATAAGCAATTCAGATATGTAGTTTACTTCCTCATATGCATTAATGTTAATTACAAGTAACCAGGATTATAAAGACAATGTAATTACATTCTAATTATAGCATAACCACAGCCACTGTGTTATAAGTATAACCCAATTTAAAAAAAAACTTTCACTCCCTATAGACATATCATTTTAACACATGCTTTTATTCCTATTTTTTTTTATCCCACCTTTCAACAACGCACATCTGAGCACTCAAACAAGGTTTTGACCTAACTTTCACTGGACAGCAGAGCAAGCTAAATATTATCTAACCATATTTTAAATTAAGAGATACTCACATTGCCTTCACTCTTTATAAAACAGGGGAAACGTGGAGGAATTACACAGGCAGAATAGCTTCCATTTCACTGTATACATAACACTCAAATCTTAACTCATCAACTCGCAGTGTTACTCCAGTAGCTGTCTATGCTGAGAATATGAAGAACTGCCGGAAGGCTTGACAGTTAGGTAAGGAAACATGATAATAGATACTAGATACATGGAATATATAATAATATACAATAGATACGCTCTAGATACTCCTTTTCTGGAGTCACATTGGTATAACAGCCACAAAAGCTGTTTTTTTCCTGGTCATGGTTGGCTTGCTCTGACAGTAAGAAAAAAGGTACCAGCAAGGAAGTAACAGGACAAACTGGTCAAGATGTCCCATCTCTGAGCAGAGAGGGAAGGGGGAAATGGAAATATCAGTGCTCTTCTATTTAAGTCCTTTCTCACACCCAACAGCTGATAATGAGAGAACTGGTTATCCTTTTAGGAAAGACAGCTCAAGATAATAAGGCAACCACTTACACCTGCAGAAGGGTATGTCTAGTTGTGGGAAAAAGAGCATGAGGGAGAGGCAAGAGAGTGTCCATGGTTTCACTGCATTAAGCTGGAAAATAATTCCCCCGAGGAAACACCTGAAAGTCCAAGAGGTTTGCTGACACAGATGGAGTCCTTTGTTTCCCTTGGGGATGAAAGGAGAGTAAAAGAAGCAGAACAAGGTAACAAAGCATGCCAGTTTGGAGAAGCCCTGTGTGCTCAGCTGTATGTTTCCTGGCTGGAAGGAGGAAATGTTGCAGAATGATTCTTTCCCATTGGCAAAGGACACCGTTGCTAAACAGAAGAAATAAAATAAATCACAAGACAAAGCCAAAAAAACCCAATAGACTTACTTCTAGTCTTAGAAGAACATGAATCTTGTCTCCAGGGTATGTGTGTCATCCTACACACCTGTATTACAAAGCCTGGCTAGTAGCATCATGCCCTGGAAATAAGATGACACCGCCAGGTGGAAGTGGTTCATTCCCTGTTTGCCATACAAGGAGCCTTCTCAGCCATCTCTGCAGAAGCTGTCCATGCCATCCCAGACCTACTTGGAGCTCAGTGTTATTTTCCACCAGGTACAAAGTACTAGCTAAACAAGCCCAGTTCAAATCTTGGAGTGAAAGTTTCTTTGAGACTCTTGAGTCTTACCCATGTTGTAGTCTTCTTCACAGAGAACTGAGAACAAAAACATCTCTGAAATATCAAAGCCAGCATACAGTGGCTGGAAAAGAGAGAAAATTCAGCACAGCTTCACCACAGATATGTTTACTGGCTTGTGAAGATATTATTCTGATGAAGTCATGTAAGTTTAAACAAGAAAAGAGGGGAGAAGGGAGAATTGCAAAGGCACATGGGAGCCTGTCATGCCCAGAAAACCTGCTGATCACAAACTGAGGACAACAGCAGGAAGGTGGGAGAGGAGTTCTCCACCACGGATGGTAGATCTAAAGTACTAACCTAAAAGTCTGAGACAAGGCAAGCAGATTGAAGGTAATTATATTTCAGGCCTGTAAGAAGCTGAGGACGGAGTCTCAAAGACATTGCATTAATTTGGTATGTCTGTTTGTCATTGTTAGATATAGCTTAACTATGCCTTTTTATCAGATAAGGCTGTAACTCACCATACAGATACCCTTCATAAGGTAGCAGAATCAACAACATTTAACAATTCATTATTTTACGTAGCCTCCAGGGTTACCTTATTTAGTAAGTTTAAAGGTAAGCAGATAGGGCAGTACACTTCTGAAGATGCTGGTTCTATTTTAACTTTGTAGATACAGCAAGAGTCTTCCCTAATTATCAATAGGCAAGAAGAGGACTTTGAAAATTCAGTATTATCCATGAGCCATAGCCTCGATCAGCAAAATAAGGCACAAACACAGACAGCCCATATGCTTAATACCAGCTGCCAGAGCTGCTGTTCTTTATGATTGGCATTAGTGTGATGACAGGTCCTTGAAGGAGAATATAGCCCATTTCACAATGATACATTCACAGGATACCATGTCATCATCTGCATGTATGTTTAAGTTTCACTGCTGGGGAAGCTTTTAAATGCTTAAATTCAAGAGGGGAAAAAGACTTCGGGGAAGAAACCACCCATCATTCAGTATTTTTTCCCCTGAACAATAGAGTAAATTAAATGAATGTGTGAAAAAATAATAAGCAAATCATTACCTTTGCCCCAGACAAAAGGAAAAGGGCAAAATAAAATTCATATAGTATAATGAAACATCACAAAACACTATATGCTTTAAGAATCAGTTGTTCAGAATGAATGCAGGAAACAGTATTTAAAAATTTAAAGAACCAAGAAGAAACATATCAAATATTAGTGGTCAGCAGTCATTGCTGTGCAAATTCATCATTTTGGCCTGAATACAAATAACCAGTATGTGTAAATTTTGAGAATGGGAAAAGACTGAAATTAGTTTGATTCTAATGCTGGGAGACTCAGCTATGCAGCTCACCCTTGCCATCCTATATGACAAAGCACGTGTAAATGGAGACACCTCTCAGGTGTGTCTAATATCAAATATAACAACCAGTAATAACACTAAAAGTTTTAAATCAATAAGGTAGCTGACTAAAGTCCTCCTGTTATCCAGTGCAACTGTGATAATCCTACTAAGTATTGTTTCATAACAAAAAAAGCTTATGTTAATTTCCTAGCGATCCTATTAAAAATGTATCTGATACTCACAAAAACACCGACCCAGAGATATGGAGAAACTAAATTACTTATTCTGGGCACTTAGCAATAAGCAACGTTTCCAAACAAGTGTAGTTTGGAAAGCACATGCACGTTTACTTGGGGAGAAGAGTCAGCTTTGGAAACCTGAATAATAAGCCATAGTGAAACAGTCACATGGTGTCCTCCTAAAGCCATGAGCGTATAAGTAACCAGTATCTTTCTTACACTCACCTCCTGATTATATCCCATGCATGTGGAGAAATCCCATTGCTGGTCTGGATGATCTCTTGTCCATTTCTGGATAGCAGGAGTCCTCCTCATGTGAGCAGCCTGCTCACAAACCCAGCAGCGGGGTGCAGTGCTGGGCAGCTGCAACCCCCAGCCATCCCTAGCCCCACTCCTCTTATGCCTAGGAATCCATATTGCCCACAGCTCATCTTTAAGAGGAATCATTTGCATGCACATCCCTGCTTCTATTTTTCTTTAAGAAAGAAAATAAAAAGAGGGGAGAAGAGGCTTCTGGATGACATTTCTGTCCATCTAGCCTCACTGAGCAGCCTCTTTTGTACTGTAGGATCTGAGAACATGGTCAGAGCAACTCTTCATGCTGGACATATAAGCTATTATATCCTTATCCACACGTTTCAAACCCTTAGCCACACATTTTCAAGCACAATCACAAATTTATACCCTCCTCATCTTTAAAGACCTTTGTAGTAAGGGTGTGGGGTGGATGTTAAACATCAATGCCTTGAACGGCTTCCTGTAAACAAGGTCTGGTCCCTCAACATTTTAAAGGCCTAGCAAAGCGGCCTTTATTTTAAATAAAGTATGTGGTGTGATGCACCTGAACCCATTTCTAACTCCTAGAGGGAAAGTGCAACACTAGAGTGGTTAGCCCAAAAAATAAGAGTCAAATAAAAACAACTTTCATCCAAACTGGGAGCAAGCAGTTCAGGAAGCAAACAAGACAGCAGCTAGCATGTTATCAGAGCAAGGAAATCAGCAACAAAGATCAAAATTGTGTCTCAGCATACTAATGTTGACAATGTCTATGAGTCCCAGTGCTCAAAAAGACCACAGCAGTAATCTTGGTGCAACACATCCAATCAGCAGCAGTTTACTTGCAGGGTGCAACAGGAAACCCTCACATTTATCAGCTCTGCTCCCTCATCAGTATATGTCACTGCACTCCATAGAAGCTGGTACTGTGTTAATTTATCAGCAAATCGAAAGCAGAATAAAAATGCAACTTCTGTCTTCTTTTGAGTCATTTATTTCCTTCAGTGCTTTATGTTTCACCCTACAAGATAAAATGCAAGAGTTTGTAGCTTGAAATTCTGGAAAGCAAATGAAGAAAAAGGTAAATCCAGATTAAACTCGTGTTTGGTACAAGTGTATAAGCCCTGTTTTTACAATCAGTCCAGTAGGGCAGACACTTCGACCTGCAGAGTCCTTTTAACTGCCTGAAGACCTGCTCACCACGATCAGGCTGGAGGAGCTTTCCAGCATCTCCCTGGAACATGGGCTCCAAATTACTTTTTATTCATATGATAAAGGAAGGTTATGTCCAGAGCAGGCAGGCTTGTTTCTGCCCTCTGAAGTTCTCACTTGCAGAAGCTGATTGAAATGCAGTAAATGTGTGAAATAGCACATATGAAATGTAATCCAAAACCAGCAAGAATTGGGCTCTGGATTTGCAGAGAAAGGAACCTGGTGTCTTCATGGATTCATTGCCTGTATCCCAACTATCAGTCTATTTTATTTACTGGTTCGTTGGCTCTGGCCTTGGGCTGGTACATACCAGCATATCTCCACAAAAGTGGAAGCCCCTAACTTTTCATTAAAAGTTTATTTAATGAAATGGTTGAAGTTTAAAAGTAAAGATATTTAATCAGACGGGTTTTGAAGCTGAGACAGAAAAAATAAACTACTTTAACAAAATCAAGAGAATTAATATGCTTTCTGCATCTGAGGATTTTCAACTTAGGATCTCAAAGCAGGAAAGGGAGAGGCATCACTTAGTGCAGCTTCACCGGTATGTGTCAGTGTGTAGCAGTGGTTTATTAGCACACAAACAACATTGCATGAGATCTCAGAGCCATGCAAAGAAAAGCATCTAGCTGAAACCAAAGGAGATGGCATCGTGTAATGCACATGCACTGTATAAATAGCACATGGTTTACAAGCTAGACTGAATAGGTCTGCTAGTTCTGTAATGAACACAAGTGATCAGGGTGTTGGTTTGCATCTCGTATGAAAAACAACTGCCCTGGAGCCACTGTCCTTAACACTATGGAGGGTTAGTACTAACACAAAGGGAAAGGTGTCACCGGCAAAGTCAGCAGCACCTGCTGCTGCAGCAGCACATCAGGGTGTTCGCTGGACATCTTTTCTTCAAGAGAAGACTGACCTGACCTGGCTTATGGGTCGTATTCAAATCAAAGCACAGGCTAAGATGGCAAGTCCAGAACAAAAAGTTAAAGGAGAAGGAAGAGAAGCATGACTTCTCTTTATTTATCCAAAAGCCAGAAATCAGAATTGTTCTTTGTGCTATCATTATGTAATACTTAAGTTACAAGAAGACAGCAATGTTTTTCCCTCTAGTTGCTCGCCCCCTTGCAAAGCCAAATAATATATATATTTTTATAGATATACATATTATAGCATTTGAAAATGTTTGTATAAAAGTCCACTTCATAAACTAACATTCTGGAACATTTTTTATATCTCTTTTTGCACCCAAGGAGGAAATCTACCAAGTCAGTTCCTCGTATCTCAGAGAACTATTGCAAGCTCTGGCTGGAGAACATGTGAAATGTGACATGCCAACATTTGTTCTGTTTGAGCATATTGTACTTGAAGCCAGACCTGTGCAGGAAACAAAGATCAGAGTTCTGTTCTGCGTGCTTTTTATTTAGGGGTCCTGAAAAAAAGAAAGAAGGAAAAGAAAAAAAAAAAGAAAAGAACCAACTGTCAAGGGCAAATCATCAGAAAGCAGATATAAATCAAACTGCTGAGCTCAAATCATGCCTAAATAGTTTGCCTATGACGATAACATCAGAAAGATAAAGAATGAACGGTTAACTTCATTCAATCCCAGTTAAAAATATGACTGTAGTAGGACAGTAACTACACACGAAACAAAAGGTCCTTGTGATAAAGTTATGCTCCTAAATACAGACCGTTGAGTCAATTAATGTTTACTTAAGTACTTGTCATCTAAAGCAGGAGCAGAGAAAACCATCAACATAACCAAAAGCTTGTGACACCAATTTGCATCCGGTTCCAAGTGCATGTTTTATTTATTTTCAATCAGGATCAATCAGGAAAGAAAATAATCAATGAAGTCGCAGTCATGAGTGGTATTTGGCCATCTGGGGGCCCCAGTATCTCTCGGCCTGCATTGGAGGCAAGGGAAAAAAAATTTTTTTCAAGAGCACGGAGGAGCTCCATATGGTTGAGATCAAAGGTGTTGCTGGGTGCATGGTTCTGCTTTATTGCCAGGCACTGCTGTTAATTAGAAAACAAGATCAGAGGCAGTATTAAAATCCAATTAAATTGATATGAACAGATTGCCAAGTGATGTTCACTAATGTATAATTGAGCACCATGCAAATTTCGGTGGCTGCCTTTTGTTTTTTCTCCTCTCACTCTGGAATGAATGATGAAGCTATGAAGTTTTTCCTCGTTGTAAAAGATAAACAAGTTAATGCACTGATCTAGGGGGTATTGCTTCAGTGATTGATGAAAATGAGAGTGGAATATTAACGTGTGACTTTTGGGGGGCTTCTTTTATAATCTTATTTTGTTCTTCATTCTTTTATTATTGTTGTTGTTGTTATTCTTGTTATGGTGGTATCCAAGTACATGCGCAGATCCTTCATCATTCCATCATTTCAGATACAGAGAAAGTTCCTTTGTAGCTGGAGATTTGATTCAAACAATTACAAAACCATGAATATTTCAAGTGACAGGCCTGCTACTGCTGGAAATTAACTTTCCAAGAACTATATGGACTTTATACCGTATATCTTTGTTTAGAATCCGCAGCTTCTATTAAATTTAATTACTTCCCTGTGCAGCTTTATATTGAGGGCGACTTCAAAACGAGGGCAGCAGCTATTAAATTTAATTACTTTCCCCTGCGGCTTGCATAGTAAAGGTGCATGGTTAAGGTGCAGCTACTAAACGAGGGTAGCTTCTAAACAAAGATATACAATATTTATACCATATATATTTCTCCTTCCCTATCTGTCTTTAATATATACACTTCTTGTGTGTGTGTGTGTACATAATGCAGGTATATAGCTAAGTGAAATTATTAAATGCAAAATGCTAACTTTCAAGCTAAAATCTATAATACTTAAACTGCATCTCTGCTTCTTTCTGTCTTTGAATGGCTCACATGGTTCCACTCACAATTCATGGAGTTCAATGTGACCAGCCTTAATAAAGAACAAAATTCCAGGATGTAAAATTCATTAAAATGTTGCAGAAATTCTGAAGTCTTTTGGAAAAAATGCATTTTTGTGTAGAATCTACCATAAGGAATAACTGTAGGCCCACAGATAAACGATAACTGTCATCCTTGCAAACCTAATATATTAGTATCATTGTGTTTTATCTAATCTATCATTTGCTAACTGTGAAGATGCATTGATGTAAAAGCTGGTTTTAAAAACGGAATCAAAGTTAACGCATAAAAGACCAATAAATCAAACAAGGCAATGTCTGACGGTGTTCATTGGACATTTGTGGAACTTTCAGAAATTGCTTAAATTCTTTTAAAAGGAGAACACATTTAATCAAATAATGTTAGTTGTGCATGTGAACAGATCAACAGAACTGCTATTGCATTTGTGCTTGCAGAGAAATATGAAGTTGTGTTTGTCTTACCTGTGCTCATCAGCGCAGGGAGAACAATGCAAGCAACGTTGTGGGTGTAGGCAGAAGGAAGGGTGGGCAGCACCAACCAGTTCAGGGTTTCACTCCTTCGTTCCATTTTAGATAAACACCATGGGACATTAAGCTGTCAATACGATCTCATCACAGTGGGTCCCATACCACTTTCAATTAATTGCAATGCACCCCCTGCCCACATAAGGCAGAGAGCAGTGCTAGGAATTTGTGTAGCATCTCTATCTTATACATTGACAAAAATCCTTTGAAAAATTAATATAAAACATTGGAAACTCTGTTACAGTGTAAGCAAATGAGGAAGTTGTGATGTGTTGGATGCAGTTCCAAAATCATTTTAAAGAACCTGATGCTACCCCAGCATTAAGGGTACTGGGAACTTCAGGAATGTTTAGTGTTCTGCCCAAACATTTTAAAAAGTAGCTTTATGAAAAGAGGGAAGTTATATAGCTCACTACTTATTCCCAAGCAAAAATGTGCTTTTACATCAAAAATTTGAATGATGATCAGATATACATGTGGTTAAAATTTTTCGTGCAAACACAGGTGTTTTGTTAGAAGCTTTTAAAAATTAAAATGGCCTTTAAAAAAAAGAAAAAAAATTTGAGGGAAGATTTTCTATTTTTTTTTTCCTTATTTTTCAAAAAAGAAATGGAAGGAATATAAAATGAAAAAATGAAAGGCATTTTCATTAGTTTGGTATTAGTATTTTAGGGAACTGGGGATTTCTCTTTGTCCCTCCCTTCCCACTTTTCTTATCACTTTTTTCTGTTTTTCTTTCTTCAGGTAAAGACTGGGGAGAGAAATAAAGGAAAAAGTGTGACAGGGAGGAATAAGCCATTGCTATGAAAAATGTTTTTAAAATCTGTCATGTTTTTCCAGCAAAAATACAATACCTGGGAATATTGCACCAAAAATTACTAAAGGAGCAAATAAATAAGAAAACCCTTATGATGCATACTTAACACCTTTGTATTTCTGCTTTATTGTTTCAGAGAGCTCCAGTAGAAACCATCTTGACATCTCATTGAAAAATATTGCTTTAACATTTCCTTGCCTGTCAGAGAGTTTTGGTTAAGGTGCTAATCAACCATGCTAGAGGATCCATAAGTCATTCCTTGCCAAATGCCTAAGTTCAATAGGAGGACTTCATTGATCAATGGATTTTGCAAATAACCATCAAGAGAGATGAACTCAGGTCCTGAACCAGAACACATTATGTCCTTCCTTTTTATAGATTAGGAAATATGGCACGATGCAAAGAAAGGAAGAGTTTTGTCTGACAGCACTTTTCCTCTATTCTGTCCTTTGGGGAAAGACCTGTTTAGTTATTTACTGTCTGTTTATACAGATTTTGGGGTCTTTGGATCCTCACTGTGATGTCAAAGAATTACTGTAATACAGAGAAAGGGAAAAAGAATGAAGAGGAAAAGGAGTAATTAGAGGAGGAAAGACAATTAAACATGTTACTCAAGAAAACTGATCATCAATTTACCCACAGTTATATTAATGTGGTGTCTGAGACACCAAATTTCCTTCCAAGACCTACAGAAGGAGATGACAGCTATTACAGATGTGTGATGCTCTTGCAGCAAGTCTATGCTACTGGTTGTAATTTAGCCATAGTGGTGCTGTGGTCACGGAGGTTAACCCAGTTAACTCATTTCAAATTAGCTGAGTCTTTCTGCATAGCATGGCACTGAGCAATGAAGACTAGCCTGAAGGAGCATTTCTGCATGTGAAAACATATACAAATGCGGACCTTTTGAAGGAGACCACTGAATTTTATAATGATGAGGGAAAAACGAGCTAGGGAGATCACAAACCTAGCTGAGGTAAAGTAAAAGTAAAATTTCCAACAATAACATCCCTAATTCCTTGCAATAGCTAACATCTAGAAAAGAGGATTTGTTATGTCACCATAATATATGATCCCAAGCCCCATGAAATTAATGCCTATATGTTGACTTCAGTGTGCTCTGAATGCTCTTCCATTTCGAAACAGTAGCAAGATTTGTTTTCTGACTGTGTGAAGGTACTGGCATGGATCTCACTTTTGCTCTTCTCACAAAGTAGAACAACTAGATCCAGGGTAACACTTCGTTCTTCTGTATGTCCCTCCACCTCTAGAGCCAAATGTAGAGAGTATGTTTAAAAGACTCCACAGTGGAAATTAAGTTCATTTCTTCATAACTAGTCAAAATGGCAATTGGTGCAGGTACAATGGACAAGCTCTTTTTCACTTTCTTAGTGCAAGTGTTTCCCTTTGAACTTTATGCTTCATTATCACCCAAGCTTTACATATTGGGTGACAAGGATAATTTAATACTACTCTGTCAGTGGCTGTAGAGTGAAGTTTGGCTTTAACAGAAAGCTAACTGTTGATCTTCAGACACAAAGCCCAGGAATCTATCAGCAGAGTTCAAAATTAGGTGAGATCTTATGGCCCAAGGCCACCCTGGTAACTAATGGCAATTTTACAATCATTAGTTTTTGCCTGATGGGCCAGTAGTAAGTGGGATCGTGATCATGACCCAAATCTAAGAAAAAGGCCTCCAGGCCCAGCTTTTTGTCAGATTATGGTTTTACTTACCTAAGCTGGTTTTATCTTATTACAGTGTGTAAACTGTGGTAAGCTTGATACAGACAGGATGGAAGAAAAGAAATCGACCTAACCTTATCAGGGTATTAATCACAGGCAAAAGGTTGGGAGAAAGGATCTGGGGTATAAATCAGCAACATCCCTGCTGGTCACTAGTTGATGAACTACAGATTTGAATCCAATTTTGCCTTCATTTGGAAATTGGGAAACACAGTAAATAAGACAAAGGATTTCTATTTTGAAAATAAGTTTCCCAGCTGAACACTTTGGTTTATATACTTTCCTAATAGTGTGTTTTCAAGATGTTTATAGAGAAGACAAACTCCTCTAACTAAAAAAAAAGTTCCAGTCCTTACTTCTGGGACGATTTTTAATTTTTCAACTAATGACTACATAACGTGCAAACTTCTGGGGGGAAAAAATGACACCTTGCTTTCATTTGCCAACTGCTTTTCAATTACAAGAAACCAAGACAGAATTTCTGAGTTGAGGCAGTGGGAAAATTTCAATGCTGAATAATTTCAATGAAAGCAAAACCAGTATTTTTTTGTATGTTATAAGGTGTTGCAGGATAGAAACAAATTTTCCAACCATCTCTGATTTTCAGAAATTAACACGACAGAGCATGAGCCCTTGGATAACAGTTTCTGCTCTGCAGAGAAAGAAAAAACATCAGGTTTTAGAGAAGTTCAGAGCTTGTTTTCAAAGAGCGTTAGATTGCATATTGCAACCTCCCTTTTAGCTATTCATGTTTCTGCTGAGCCCAATAATCTCTGTTTGACTAACACTTCCCTTTGAAAGTCCCAGGATTTGGGGGGAGGGACAGGTTGACTATTAGAAAGAGTGATAGTGGGGGAGAAACTGACTCCCAGATGATGCATGTAAGGAAGAAGACAAAGAAAAGGGTGGTGGGACTGCGTAGGAAATACTATTTAAACAGTGCTAGTACAAGAAAGGGGGGTGGTTGTATCGTATGTTTGTCTACTAGAAAAATATAGGCACAGGTTACTGGTAAGTAGAGAGAAATGACAGAAAGCCTGGGCTTGTGGGAATGAGACCCAGCTCTTGTCACTGATCTCATGCACATTTTTTCTGTGATTTGGTTTCTTCAGCTGTAAATAAAATTCAGCTCTACTTACCTAATATCTCAGCACTGTAAGAATTAACATTTATAAAGTGTCCTGTCACCCAGGACTATAAGACAACATAAATACAAATTACTACTGATACCAAAAGGCAGAGACTTAGCAGAGATTTTGTCCTTACATACCAAGGATGAGCTATGCAGTGTTTATCAAACCAAATGATATAGATTGTCTCATTGTATTTTCCAATCTCACCAAGCTATTTTCTTTACCCACTGCTTTGTGCTTGCCTTGTCTTGTCTATATTTCCCTCAAACATCCTCTACAACCACTTTAACACAGCACATGGAGGTGGATGAACTTAGTCTAAGCAACTAGCATGGTCATTGCTACTGTTTCTATGGTTTCTGTCTTATTTTTAGATTGTAAATTTTGGGGGGCCAGGATAATCATTTTGTTCTCTATTCCTACAGCACAACAATAATCTGATCTACAGTTGTCTTCCAGGTGCAACACGAACAACCACCTTGGTAAGGAGAAGACAACAAAACTGTTTCATTAGTATATTCAGACAAATAGAAAAATAATTCTAATCATCATGAGGCAATAGAAATGTTATTGTGTCCCCTTTCTGTGAGCTTGTACTGTCTTTATTTAAATATGTTTGTAATGACAGTTTAAAAGATTTCTAACTTGGCAAACCCCAATGGTGTTGTTCATCCGAACTTTGTCCACATTTGGGTGCTACGTGTTGTTCAAAACTGTGAAACAACAGCCATCTCCAACAGCACAGCCTCCACCAAGCCAATTGTCAGGAAGAAATGGGCAATGGACATTGGGGCATCAAGTGTAACCCAAAGTACTTCTCTTGACACAGTGACACCTGACGGCAGCACATTCACGTGAAGGAAAACAAGCAGGGCTGGAGACATGCCTTCTCCAGGAGGTGGACTGGTGATCACAGAGCACCAGAGACCTGTTACCACATCAGTCACAGGGAAGCAACGCGTGGCTGCTGATGTTAAGGCAACTCTGGCCCAGTATTTGAAACTTTCCTACTAGAAGTAGGAAACGGGTCAACAAAGTCACTGGTTGATTGGCTGTCCTTAAAATTATCACTTCTTAGAAGTCCTGGTGCTGTAACATCCATTCCTAGACTTTGGTTTATTTCCCTGGAGTCTAAAAACCAGTGAACATTTATTTTTGTCACTCGCAGAGAAGCTAGCCCTGTGAACTCACACAGGAGTGGGTTTATTGACAAAGAAGTTGCCATTCAAAAGTTGAACTGTGGTTCAACTATTTTGGAGAAACATAAGCAGATAACACAGTGCTTTTCTTCATAGTGAATATGCTTGATGGCTATTGCAACGAAACCGAAGATTTATCTAAATGATCATACACTTTTGGGTATCTGTGGGATGAAGTGAGGAAAGAACAAGGATGTTTGGTGAGAGAGGTGGAAAGTGTTCTGGTACCTTTTTTCAAACTAATTCTGTGGCATGAATGAGAACTACTCACCTGGACGAGAACATTTTCAAGCAATAAATGAGCACAGTGACTAATTCTGAAATCAAAGTGAGGCACCTCTTACTTACACAACCTACCCACACATTTAGTTGGGTTCAGGAACACCAGCCTGATCCTAGTGGCCTGATCTCAGATCCACTCACCTACTCCCAGCCTTGGAAGGCAGGGCGAATTCGGTAGCTGCTGACTAAATAAACCATGTGGGAGTATGTCTTTCAGGCACAGATGGTATTAGTCCTCCTAAACTAATGAGAGCTTGGCAATCACGAGGGGGACAGGAACTGGGGGAGGGGAGGCTAACCCCAAATGGGAATGCAGCACTCAGCAGTGGATGCCAGGGGAAAGAAACCCAGTTACCAAAGACAGACTTTCTGAAATTTTTGCTTGTTAGTGGGATTAAGTAATTTGGATTGTTTAAAAAAAATTACTGAATCAACACTTTTTTTTTGCAAATGACACAGCTCTTTTAAAGAGAAAGGCACAGTCTGATGGTGTTGTCAGTCTCCTCTAGTTCTGCTAAGAGGTTAAAGTCACGAAGAAGAAGACAGAACATAGTTTTCACTAGCATCAACTACCAATCTGACTGCTACATAGAAATTGGTAGTTGCACCAACTAGCCTTCCTGACATCTCAATAGTCCCCTTTCCTGGACACTTTTTGTCATTTTGTATCTCGATGGATGGGTTTAATCTTGTGATATCCACCTACCTGGTGATGAACCTGCACTGATTTCTTGGATGTCTGGAGGATAGGGGCTGTTTGTCCTCAATAGAGCTTAGGTTTCTCTGAAGACTCCAGACTCGTTTCTTCATAAAGGTAGACCTGGAGGTATGAGTCAACAGCCATTGATGGCAGTGGAGAGATTCTCATCAATTTCATTGGAGGCTTGCCCAGACTCTAATTAACCAATTAAATGGCCTTCCTAACAAGGATACAAAAAACCCCCAACTTAGTTGCTTCAGAAATACCTAGAAAATTAAAATGAACAAATTACCCGGGGAAGAGTGGTGGTAATCAGTGATAGGGAAATCTTCTTAGGAGAAGCTTGAAAGTTTTTTTTAAACATTATTTTTAGCAGCCACCCTAGAAATTGTTGACTTTTTTACATAATTTTGAATTCTGCTCTTGTATTGTTTATCCCTCCAGTTATCTGCTTTCGAATATGGATGAATCTGCTGATTGAAAATTAAATATAAATATCCATGTGCTTTATATATTTAGTAACAAACACATACACACATATGTATAGTGTATTTGTATTGTTGCCTGGGAACAAAATGCCTATTTTTACTTAATATCAGGTGATTTTAATTTACAAGAACTACCTCGCCTCTCAGCATTTTAAAGAGCATACACAGAGGCACCTGCATGCTTCTAACATTTGATGTATCATTAAATATGCCTTCTCACATTTGGCACATAAACCCTGATAAAGTTTCACCTTTTAACAAAATAAATGACTCAATTAACAAGATGAAAAACAGCAGTGTGGTGGCAGACCCTCTTGGTGGCAAAAAAAAGGATAAAAAAGAATTATCTCAGCAGGGTGTTAATACAAGGAGCGCCACAACACACAGCGGGCACCTGGTTTGACTGACAGCCACCCAGCAAAGCTGACAGATTTGTCAGCTTGCTGACCGCTGGCTTGAGTCTCTCACACCACCCTAGGAATAAATTGTTGCTCAGGAATGGCTGGGCAAGGGCTCACTTTTCTCTGTTAATCTAATTGAATTTTTTTAAGTTGTTTTCATTTTTATCTGCTCCTGTGTGGAAACGCTCATTCCTGGAGCAGCAAATTTTGGCACCCTTAGATGACTAACTTCCTCACAGTGCTGCTGTCTTTTGAAGGAAGGCACAGATACAGATACAGGGCCAAATTAATCTCTCAGCTCCCAGGGCTTGAATGGATATAACTGAGGTACAATTTGACCTACCACAAGGGAAAATGGCCTTTTTTAATGGGACTGGAACTTAGGACACCCGTATTCAGGGCCCTGTTTCTCCATAAGGTGCCAGCTGACAGGGAGCACTGTTCATGCACGATATATTCTATATGACCAGAAACCAAACAGAAAGGAAAGTTGGAAAACTGTTATCCTTTTCCTTGAAGTGGACATTGGCCTTCATGTGAACATCTGCTGTGCTGTTTAATGGCAAATGAAAAGAGCAATATGGGTGCATATGGAGAAAACTGGGACTTCGGCTCAAAGACAGTTCAGTACTGTCAGGTATGGAAGAGTCTGCCAATCAGCTGAAAATCTGGCTAGGCAAAGATAGCCTTTTTTAAAGAAGAGATGATAAGGAATTTCACAAAATCAATCTGTTGGATATCACAGTTTCTGAGGTTAGTAGATGTAAAACCACAACCTCTATTATAGAATCAAGCATGTGCCTACATGAATGACATCTTTATAATTGTATGCTGTGTCTCTCTATGCGTTGCATGTCATTAAGCACCCAGAATATGTGTAATCAGTCTAGATCTAGGAACTACCATTTACGAAGTTTTTTTAACGTATGACATACGAAACTAAATATGTTCTGGGTTGACGCAATGCTGATCTCCCAAATGCTACCAAAAAAGGCCAGGTTGCCTCTAATAAATCTTTTGAGATATTACATAGAAGACTTAATGTTGGATCTGCTCTAAGGCACTGAATTCTGACTGAAGGAAGATGCAACTAAAATAAGTTGGTGATAGTTTTTACTTGTGCAAGGCAGTTTGCTTGTATCTGTGCATCAAAGAAGCATTAAAACTTCAGTGCTCAAAAGCCTCATTTAATTTCAAATGACAATGCTCCTACTCACATGACAAAACCCTAAGATTAGCTCTTCAGTTCCTGTGAACGAAGAATATCTATTTTCAAGCTGAGCATTTCATATTACCTTAGTACCAAAGCGTATTTGTAATATTCCCCAAGAATGGACAAGTCTAGCACTCATTTAACTCAAGGCAAATAGTGTCATGCTATTCTCACAGTTATAGGGCTCCATACTGGTTTTCATCTTGCCTCTCTGTTGTGATTTTAAAGAGAACATATTTTTACCTTTCCTCTGCTTATTGTGGTGAAGTTCTGCTTTCTTTAATGGAACCATCCTTATGAAATCAATAGGGTTGTTTGTTGAATCAGATGATATTAAAACAGAGTATACACATATGAGTCTGACCTTCAGCTAAAAACTTTCATGATAGTTAGAGAGGTGATTATTTCTAATATAGATTAGGATTTGCACTGCAAACTGTCAAGAAAAGTTAGGATAAATAAAGGCATGCATTATTTTCCTGTCTATTCAATAAACTCTGGAAAAAAACAAAAGTGAAGTGTCTTTTCTATCCTGAAGTAAATGGGTTTGTATTGGCTTTAATATTCTTATTTAACTGACACCTTCTTTGGAATAGATCCGTCAACAAAGCATGTGAATAGAGAGTCTGGGAATATTTCCTTAATTTCCATACAGTACACCTTCAAAAGGTGTATAGGGACATGTGGAAGGAATGAAATTTGATAGGTCTTTCTCAGAACCATTTGACAGTGGTACTGAAAATAAACCTGAGAGTGAAATATGGACAAAAACTGGGTAGGTCTAGTACTAGAAATTACTAGTTTCCAGCATTTATCTAGAAAATCAGTCAGCTCTAGACCTTTTTAATATCTCTTATCATGCTTCAGACTGGATGATATTGAGAGGGACAAACATTTTATTTTACTACAGATATCTTCTTTTTTCCCTTTTTTATTTTAATTTATTTTTATGACAGCCATCTTCAGAGAGAGAAAGAGGGATAAAAATGGACATTTTTTAGAGACTGCAGTTCTCTTCCAGGAGAACAGAGCAGCACAAATCAAGTTCTAATGGCTAAAAAAATCAGAACTTTACATTGATCTTCATGTGACTTTTGTGATTTAGAATAGACAGATATGTTAGCTTTCCCTGATTATCTGTGCAAACCCTTTTTTCCCTTTTTAATAGCTCTGAACAAAGTCTTGGAGTAAAGGGAGCAGTACATCAATAGCCCTGTGCAGGAACTGACTCAGTACCCCTTGAGCTTGGGGACAGTTGTTCTTTAACCAAAAGCAGAAAATGTTATTACACAGGACGTGCAGACACACCAAAAGTTCATGCGATACAGAAATCTTTTTCACGGAGAAAACATTTTCCTAAGCAAATGCTTCCCTTTTCAATTCTATTTGCTCTATGATAGATTTGGTACTAGGTGAAAACATCAAGTCCCTTCAGGTTTATAACACAGCATTCACAATTAAATGAAGTAACAGGCGAGTGTGGCTTAGGACAGCTAAGCGTTTTGCAAACACTGCAGAGAATTCAGCACTCTGTTTCCTGAGAAACACTATATCTTAAAGCATAGAGGCCCAGCAAAGATGACACATTTCAAAAATGCTGGAGTTAGGAGTTATAAATAAATACGGTTTTATATACATCTTCACATACACACTCAAGTAAATTAAGAAAAAATATGTATGTTTTTCTGAGTTATGTAACATTCAGTACCCCTATCCAGAAATGTTTTACTCCACACTGAAAAGAGTATGTGTGTAACAACATAAATGGCATGAAGTCTTGACTCCATGCAAGTCGATGGAAAAACTCTTGCTGACTTTATTAATGGGCAGCATTCCTTGCACCCATGCAACTCAGAATACTCCTAAGTAAAAGTTCATTAATGTTTAGCTCACCTGTCCAAATATGAACATAAATATTAGGCCCAATTCACCACTGAGTCACTACTATTATAGTTATACATGGAGTAGTTTTACATGAAGCTAATTATTCCCTTCACAAAATATGAATTATTTCAAAACAGAAAATGCTATGATCAGTCTCTGTCTGCCTCTGTGCTTCTGTCTATAAAACACATACATTACTTGCTAGCAAGTACAATTTCATTCACATAAAGTGTGTTGTGCCCGATTTCTTCAGGAGGGAATAAAAAAGGCAACAGAAATATATTTCATATTTGTTCTTTCTCAGTTTGATGGAGTCCTAAAAAATCAGTTTGGTGTTTTCCTATACTGCAAAACATTTTATTTTCAGGAACATCATCCTGATGATCCATTTGGCATACAGAACCAAGACCAAGAGACACATGCAGGTCACCACAAATGTAGAAGGCAGATCAGATTTGCAATATCCAGTGAATAACACTTGCAGTGACCTTTATGCACAAATGCACAAAAGGAAAAACAAAACACAAAACTTTTCCTAAACTTTGTCATCCACTTGCAGAAATTCAGCCTGTGCCAAAAGGATAAATTCAATGAGAAAACTGCTAACTACCGTTAATTTGCTGGTATAAACTGAAGTGTTAAATATCTTATGATATAACTCAAAATCCTGTGATTTTTATTCTGCAGAACTTTGGTTGAAATCTTTGCTTATAAGAAATGCAATGCCTATCTGTCATTATAAGAATCAGAACCACATTCAGGAATCACACATTGTTTTTCAATTTTGTATGCAAGAAAAAGGAAATACGAAACAGAATTCAGCACATGGATGAATAAACGCATAATTTATTAGGTCGTTTTTGCTCTGATCAAGGGAATAGCTCGAAGAAAAGAGGTCAGAAGGACTAGTACTGTTAATATGCAATTGATGAAATCCTCAAACACATATTGATCCACTTTTTATTACATTTTTAAACCCTTGACTGTGAATATTTCCCAATAAGACAATAACTATAGCAAATATAATTTGCTGTTCTTAATCACAGTAGATGTTCTTCCCCCTCTAAAGATCGCCACACTGAAGATATTTACATCCAATACACAATGTGAATTTGCCATAGATTGCATTTCATACACTGCCCTCTTTTTCACGTTCGCTCGTTTCTTCGAGCGTATCATCTCTATATTTGACACTATCTGTATTAACATATTTTAGTCACACATGGAAACCCCAAACAAACTTTCCTGACAATATAAATTCTTACTACAAAATAGCATAATAATGCGTTAGACCTCTACCCCCTAAAAATCCTTCACTGCCTTATTCATTACTTAAATAAAAAGAAAAAGCCAAGTTAACTGTCAGGAGTTTTTTTTCTCAGAGCTGTAGAATTTCACAAGGAATTCAATCTACAGGGAAAATTGGGGATAGCTGGTCGCCCAGACAGGCCTGCCCGGGGAAAGTCTTTCTACCGCCTGTGTTCGACACAGCTTGAGGCGAAGCAGGTTGTATAGGCCTTGACCCAGCAAGGTCATCATTTTGTGCGCAATTCTGAGGCCTGACATCTGCTGCCTGGCTTTGAGTAAAAACCAGACCCCCTTAGCCAAAACACAGGCCTGCGTAAAATAATCCCTCAGCAAGGATCCTAGACTTCAGTGAAAAGGCTAAATGGCCCTCTTTTTGTCTGGGTGTCCAGGCTTTTTAGTCCTTCCTCGTCACGTAGCAGAGAGTGCAGAACAAAACCATTCCCAGAATGCAGATAAAGGCCATATTCTCACAACTCCACACCATAACTTCTTCACCTCATGCGAGACTCGCATTTACGCTCTGGGTGCATGTCTTTGCAAACAAAAAGGGACGGGTGTGCAGTAGCTCGGAGAGGGACACACTCTTCTTCTAAAAATGTATTCAAAATGGTGCCTTTTCCTTCACAGTTTTTGAAAAAAAATCCATTGTACCAAATAAAGCACGCGATGTGTATATCCTATTTAAAAATTATTAAGACTACGTACAAGAAGTGGGAGACCTGATTCTCAGACTTTCTGTTTCTTCACCTGGGACAGGAATTCAGAGGAACCTGGTGACCCATACAGAGGTGGCTTTAAGTCTTGACTGCTGCTTGATTTTGAATGATATTGAAAGTTTTTCAGTCATTCTGGCATCAGAAAGAGACTGACGGAGGGCATCTGATAATAACCTGCTTACAGGGAATCTCCACAAAGCAAAAGTGGTACAAGGACTGCCACTGGCAGGACATGTGGAGTGAAATGAAAGCCTACCTAGAGGACAGGTTATGGCTGTTAGTGTCTTTTTCTCAGAGGCAAGTTAAAGCACTCCTGAAGTAAATCTAATCTCATAGCAAAGGTCAGGGAATTTTTCTACAACACAAGCCCCTGGATTTTTCTACAACACAAATAAATTTTGTCTTCTCCTCACCCCCACAGCTCCACTTAGCCCCAGTTACAAGCAAAAATTAACTCCAAAACAAAGCGATTCTGAAAATGTATTTATTTTACAATGCAAAACACACAGTCTGGGTATTCCACTCTAAATATCCAGTGACCTCTCCCCATGGCAGCTGCAATGCTGCATGGATGCAATGATGCTTGCTGCACCCCAGTAGAAATAGTTTTCTATGCCGCAGTCTCCCCCCGCCATCTCCCCTTTATCATGTCAACACAAGATGGAAGGTGGAATGAGGACCAAGGTAAATGTGTCCTACTGCTGCCTTAACCTGTCTGCCTCTGGGGCTCATAGCTCAGTTCCCCAAGAAACAGTCAGAAGAGCCTCTAGCCAGCCTGAGGCACCCTTATGCACCTTTTCCCAGGGAACCGCTTGTCCTTGTGAAACCTCAGGTCTATCAGCAAACTCGCCAGTCACATTCATAAAGCACTCATCTGCCACGGCTGCCTTTTAAATGTGGCAGGTCATTACCAAAGGAGTTGGCTGGACAGGAACAGGAAGCATGGTAGGAGATCATGAGCTCCTGTGAATCTATTTCGTGGCGAGGAATTATTTAAGGTAAAATATCAGCATGATATCAAAAGATCAAAATCAATCATGAATAACTTTAGACAAAAATGAGGTAAATTTCTAAATCTCCCAATGCATAAAGCTCTACAACAGTCTTCCAGATAAAAATTATATTGTTTCAGATTGACATTGATTAACTTATGGAAAGGATTTTGTAACTAGATGACAGAAAACCTGAGGATAAAAAATTAAAGCTCATTATGTGAATTCTTGGATTAGATGATGTCATGGTACATCAGGGGAGTTGCACTGCATTCACACTACACTATTAATCCCAAATTCCAGTGTTCCTGGTGGTTGCTATAGGTCTGCTGGATGCTGAATGTTGAGGTATTTTATTGATCTGCTATGTAGGATCACACACTGGTTGTGTAGCAGAATCCAGGCCATTGCAGACACCCAGGTACTAGCAATGCTCCAGAGTTATCCCACTCCTTCCCTGTAGCAAATTGTAGTTATGAATGTTGGTCTTTATTAAGGGCCTTAAATTTGTTATGGGATATTGACAAGCACTTAACTGACCAAGATGTGAGGAGTTAATGACATATGGACCCTTTTGAATTAGACTGCTATGAGTTGCAGTTGCAGGAACCGAACATTCAGTATCCCAGGCTATTCCCCCTGTCTTATGTGCATAAGAAAGTGCAGATATGGGATGCAATATGGACAACTTGGGGCTGGGATAATTTGAATCAAAGAAAGGGGAGAGTTACATCCCTGAGTTAATGGCAGAATCAATTAAAGAAAACTGTCAGAGAAAGCTGGCCATCATTACCAAGGTACACTAAGAAAATTCAATGTAAAGGAAACAGTGTACTTATGGACGTCACTTACTTCCACTGCTATGCTACTATGACTGCCATGACTACATTCCTGAAGCTTTTCAACTGAATGCAGTCCTCACTAGTCCAATAACATAAGTACTAGCATCTGAAATATGCTTTCAGCTAAGAAAATGCAAATAATAAAATTTTACGCATGAAAAATACACTCCAGGGAGGTTGTTTCCTTGGCTTCTGCTAATTTTGGGCTCTCAGTGGAGCTTTGCTTGAGGAAAGACTGAGGGGCAAATTAGAAGAGGTGTGCAGTGCAGATAGGGCATCATCATCCCGTTCGACGTCACAAAAGGACCTATCACAGAAGCTGTGGTGTATTGGTCTAGAGAGGAACGAGCACGTTAAGAATAAAAAGAGAGAGAACAAGAAAAGATTAGGCAAATAACCTCATCAGAACAGCTAGGGCCAAAGATTTTCTGAGAATTGCCTAGGAGCCTCTAGGCAATATTCTGTATGACATTTCTAACCTGGAGTAGCCTGTACACACACAGCTATTCACCTTCCAGCACATCATGGTCTGTCCCTTCATCCTCTTTTCCCCTGGCAGAAAAATCTAACCTGCCCTCAGATTTTACTAGCACAGGATACACTGCTTGGATCCTCCCTACTACCAAATCAGACCCAAACAAGGATCTCAGTATTTTTGTTCTGTAAGTATAAGTCCTGTCATTTTTATTGAGAATTGTAAACTCTTTAGCCAATGTCTATTGGTCTTTGGTAAAGGCTCAGGGGAATCAGATGAACAAGATGATAGAAACTGATAATCAGGGTTCCTTTGGAGAAACCATGACAACCCTAATGGAAGTTGGTCTGTAAATACATTGACCACATTGGTGAGTAGTATATTGGGCTGTAGAACTGGTTTTGAACTACCTGTATGTGGGGTTTATCTCCTCAAGAAAATCTGCATTTCGAGGAAATCATTCAATGGTTCCTATAAACAGGCACCTGCATTTAAGTAAAGATAACATCCTTATGAACCCCTGCTATCACAAAAGGATTGTCGTCCAATGTGTGCATTCAGCACTGTGGGTAAGTATCCTGCACTCCTTTCTATTACTTAAAGTCCTTATGTAGTGTGACCTTCTGCACTTCATGCATGCTGGGACATACACATAAGTACGATCACTCTGCATCTGTACAACAAACTTTGACAATGGCATAATTCTTCTCTTACTATGCCACAGCCCTTGCCTCTTCAAAGTTGTTGGCTTCACTTTAAAATATAGTGATTTCATTATGAATTAAGTCATTCTCTGTACCATGATGTTAGCTAGGCAGCAACACTTCTAACAAAAATAAAAATAAAAATCTTCCAAAACTTTGTTTTAAATCTGTAAACTACTAAATATGCAAGCAGAGCAAGCAATTCTAGTTACAAGATTTTAAATTAAAATAAGACTTCAATTCACAAAATTTGGAAGTTTGGTCTCACTGAAGAAAAGGTAAAAAAGGGTCCCTAGACAGTATATTAGGCTTTGCTGTTGAAGGTTGGTCAGGAATTTAAGGGACTGATATGATTGGCCTCAATCCCACTATCTGAGATAGAGAGATAGAGGGATCAAAGAAATGGAGCTGCCATCTACCACTTGTTTTCCTTGCCAGGCCAGGAAAGTGTGATAGCAGAACAAACCAAAAATTGTTCTTCTCACAACATGACAAGTTCCCTGTCATCAGGATATGCAACAGTGTGCCTTAGGGGAAAGAGATAGAAGAGGGATGCCTATTCTGGCAGAGAATATTTTCTGAGAATAATGTCTTCCATACGTGAACACCATCAACTGCCTAATTGTCTCCCTATCTGTTTCCCTAGTCCTCCTGGTAGACGAGATAGGCTTACACCAACGTAACCCTTTTTCTCCTGTTCCCTAGAAAGCCTGTTCTCTGCAAGTTCCTGGGTAACTTCTTGTTATTCAACCAAGTTATAATTCCTATGGATCTGCATGGCAGGAAGGGCCTTTTCACTAGTTAAAAGCTAAAGGAGAAATTCAACACTATGTAAGTGTTGAATGCTTCTGTCTGTGTATCAGATTTGATATAGCTGCAGACATTTTCAAATTATTTTGTGGCATTGAGGCTCCTCTGACTTACTAGTGCTATATGATATGTTGCCTATCTTTCTTGGCAGTTGCTGTAATGTACTTTTTTACTAGCTTTAAAAAAAGTTGAAGTTCTACTTATGATGTGCTTTTCTTAGGTTTGTATCAATAAAAAAATCTTGCTAGGGTTTTTATTGAAAAAAGTGCCCTGATAAGATTTTTATTTAAAAAAATCCCCTTCTAAAGATTTGTGCTGATAATAATTATACACTGATTAATTGGATTAATTTCCTGGATGATCAAACCATGATAGGTACTTTATAATGCAGCTACAGAATGATGGCTCTCAATACCCACATGATGTAGTATGCTTTCTTAAATCTGGCCCAGCTGGCATACAGAAGGAAATGAGGCCAGCAGAGAACTGATAGGAAGTACACTGTTTTCTAGAGCTGTTCTGATCCAGAAGCTGGGACGTGGCTTGATAAGAAAGATGGGGAAGGGTATCAGTGACAAGTAACTAGAGACTGTGGGGCCAGCCCCTTCTACAGTGGGCACACTCACCAGTTGTAATCACTCGTTCTCAGGATCCCCAGAGAAGCTATGATTTGGAAAGAGAAATAGTGGTATTCAGAAATGATACTATCTCACTTCCACGCAATATGTCTATATCCATCATTGGCAATGAATGTCCAGTCTGTATTACAGAGCACAGTACCACAGTAAGTGCTATGATGCTTACTAGTCTTTTCTACCATGCTTTGGGCACCCTGAGCATTTCCAGGAACCGAAAGATTGGTGACAGTGGGAACGGCAGCCTGGGTGACTGGATCAATCTACAGAGCCTCAGCTGGATTGTTAAACATCAAACAGCTTCTTGTGTATCTGTGTATTTCTTCCTGAAAAAAAGGGTTTTTTTTCATTCACTGGAATCCTCCTGCCCATTGGCATCACATTGGCATCAAGTCTATGATGGTATTCCCAGCCTGAAATCCTGTCAGAATTGCTGTAACAAGGCAAAATAGTCACACCAATATGAGAGCTCCACCTTTCTCCTTTCTGTTCTTATAAGCCATCCTTGAACCTCGATCCTGTGCAGTCACTTGCTATAGTCAGTGCTGTTGACAAGTCAGAGCATCCCAGGGACAGACGTGATCCACAGCCTACTTGGGACACTGAAGAAGTATGCTGCATGGTGGAGGAGCGTGTGAAGTATCTTTGATAGACACTGTGGACATGCAAGGAAGCTGAACCTGTCTGTGCTAGCACAGAGAGCTATCATCCAGCTACCCTGACTTCAGGCTAGAAAAAGGTATTTCAATAAACAGATTGGACATTTGGGGTTAGCAGCAAACCCATGTGGGAAAGCATCATGTCAGACAGCAATGTGTTACAGTGTAACTTCTTTGGAAGAGAAATTCCTGTTTCTGCAAGAATGAAAATTCCCCAGAAATGTTGACAGTGACATCCTTATAAAGGATGGGGTCTTATAAATGCGGATCTTTTAATAGTGATGCAAGCTGGTTTGTACTGGTATGAATTGCCCACATAGACAAAATCCTGATGTCACAAAATGTGTGTGTAAAAAGGGAGGGGGGGGAGCAGTCTGCAAGATGCATCTCAATTTTAAACGAAAAGAAATGTGTTTGAACAGTTTTTCCTGGTCTGTCAAGGAGTTTCAGACCCTAAAGGTATTTGAGCCTGTTCCCTTTCTCCTTAGGTACAATCACTAATCTCTTTCACTACTTTTTTTCAAAGATGCAACCTACTTACCTACCACATAAAATGCAGAAACTCATATTATCATGGTTCAGCTTTAGAGATTTACATTAGAATCAGTGAACCTTATTTTAGCACAATATATATGGTGAGCAATACAGTGAGAGAAGACTGGGTTTATTCCCCAGATAAGTCATTTATTTCTTTCCTCAAAGAAAAATCCAATATGCTGAGATCAGATGCATATTGAAGCTTTGGTGGAAGAAAAAAAAAACAGACTTAGGTTGGATTAACGTGTTCAAATTGGACACTCACCATCTGTATTCTCTGCAGAGCTAACTCCGTACATATTGCTTATTTTATACCACGTATGAGACTGGCTTAAATATTTTCCTTGAAGAGGTACATGGCCTGAACTTATTTACCTAGCAAATAATTTATGAAACCTTGTATTTCGCGACATGTCAAAGTTTTATTGTCATATTTTTTAATGCATTTGTCGACTATGAATTTCAGAGATTCAGGCCATGAAACAGATGTAAATATCACCAGAAAGTCTGTATATGTTCAAATCCCTTAATAAACAGTTTAGGTAGATAATACAGAGTTATTCTTTTTTTCTTTTTAATCAATAACATCTAAAGATTGTTATATCATTTTATTGCAAGGAGATCAGGGAGGAGATTTCAAATGGTCAAAATGGCATTTCTAACTATGTTTTTCTGTGCCAACCATCTGCCAAAATCTGGAATTATTCAGTTTTTTACTCTTTGGGCAAAATGCAGAAATGGAAAAACTTGTATTTTAGTAGGCATGAGACAGAGGCACTATTACTATATTTTTCAGCCAGTTCTACATCCATGTTTCCAAGTCCCATGATGATCAGCAGTCTTCCCATGCCCATGGCATCCATCCCCTCTCCTTGCCCCTCTCGGCTGGCTACAGATTACACCACCTCCACCGATTTCCTTCTAAAGCACTTACACAGCTGCCACCACAGGGCACCTCAGGGCTTTTGTGGGGTCTGACCTAAAGTGTTTACTCTGTGGCACGGGCTCTCCATGGCTCAATCAAGCATGAAACCCAGACCTCAATCACAAGATTGCCTCTTATCTGTCTTAACTCTGGTGTTCAAACTTGAGATTCATCTACTGCCCTGATTTAATTTAGGCTATTTGGGGGTAAAAAAGAGAAAATATCTTTTATCTTTGTCTTATATATAATATCTGTGGCAAAATATAGGAACCATTCAGTGGTGGTATACTAAGAGCGTTCTGTAATAAGAAGATAATAATAAAAGCAGCATTAGGGGGCATAGTATCAGAATTAACATGGGAGCCCTGTCCTCTGGCCACGGCCAAGACCTCCACTCTGCTAAAGGGCTAACAAAAAGATGTCCCATATGTCAAATTATCTACAATCTCATCTAGAGATAAGAGTCAACAAACTGATGTGTATAGCTGACTAGAGATTGTGGAGATAATGCAGTCCTACGTGGTCAGTACAATATGCAGTGGCCTCAGCAACTTAACCACTGCTGAATTTTTTGTAGAAGGGAGGAGGTCAATCACAGGCCTCGAAGCAGAGGGGATGGGAAGGAGGTCACCTACCCAGAGGTATGGCAGTGAGGTCTGCACCACAAAGAACACACAAAAATGCTACTTGAAGTTCTGACTTTAACCTTCAAAAAAGTTGTTTCTTATACAATAGCTGGCCCAGGAGTGGCCCTAGGGTGCATTCAGACACAAATGGTCGCACGGGGCCATGGCAGAGATGTAGGTGTAAACTCTCCCACCTCTGCTCCTGCCAGGGACTGGGCAAATGGCTCCTGTGGGCAGCAGCAGCTTGAAGGCCACATGCCTTCAGCAGATCATAATCTTAAATTACTTCTCCTCTTTTTCTTTTTCTTTTTTTCTTTTGGTGTCGAAAGATGCTTCTTATCCAAGAGAACATGCATGTAAAGAGATGCATGCTGGAACCTAAACTGCAGGTGTTTTATTGAGGGCACTGTCTCGGTCGGGTTGCTGCTAGTTACAGTTTCACCCCTTTGCTCAGTGGTTTTATTTATAAATAACATTATCCTGGAGGGGAGAGAGCAGAGAATATCAGCACATATGGTATGTCAAATCCCCTACTGCTTGGAGACCCCTGAAATGCTTAGGTACAACAGGGCATGTTTAGGGCTCTGAAAATCTTGCCTTTTGTCATTTTAAGCCAGACCCTTAACATTATTTTAATGGAGTTGTTTTGAATTTAATTATGCATCTGTTGTATAATATACTTACAATAAATACCTCTAGTTATTGCTCCTTAAAATCCCTTTCTTTCCAATATTGACTGCTCTAATTTACTTTTATGCAAACAGCCTAGTCAGATTTAATAAAATGTCTTAGTAGCATGTTTAATGACATCATTCCCCCTAGGGACAGTTGGGAAAATGACCTTCCATTTTACGAAAGAAGGGGATTAATTTTTATTGTCTGCCCCAGTTAATGCGTGTTTAGACATAAAGGCCCGATCAATATGACAGAGAGTATAGTGATTTTACTCACAGTAGTTTCTAAATGGACATTTCTTACTAATCCATTTTTATAAATCACTTTAAAGGCCTTATTGATCTTTAATTGGGAGTTACACCTAATCACTCGAGTGCAACGCATGGCTAGTTCAAAACATTTTAACCCTTTCCACACAACTCTTTAAAATTCATATCTCGAGAACTTTTGCCCTCTGCTCCCTTTCAATACACTTTATGTAGCATACTTAACTCCCAAACACATCTTGCTCAGACCAACACACATCAGAGGAACAAAATACTGGGGAAAAGATTATACAAAAACCCATAAAGAGACAGTATTGCATGTGTGTATCAAAAATGTCCATATAGAACTAGGGGGGGAAAGCATATTTCTTTGGACTTTTAAAACACAAGTGCGCAAAGCAAATACATACAGTGGAAAATGGGGAGCTACACTATATGACAGGCTTCTTTTCCGTCTCTGACTTCACCGAGCTTATAATCATAATTGTTAACTATTCTTTTCTTTTATTCAAGATCAAGTCATGCTGTAAAAGTGTTTGAACAAGCATACAAACATATGTTTGAACAAACGTATTGCCTTGTGGAGAAAGTTCAGTGAAATTTAGAAACTCGTAAGTGAATCTTGGAATTTTGTGTTGTTCTTATAGTCCTAGGATTCAGAATGGATTATAGTTTTTCAATTAACATAACTCACTGTTCTTGTTGTGTGATGCATGTGTGTCTGTATGTGTTTGTGGATGTATGGAGGTAGGACATGTATATATGTACCCTACTATATAATATTATAAACATACATCAGTATGTGCATAATAAAAAAAAAATGAGCTCGACACATTCGTAAGTTTTTAAAATTGTATTTTTACATACTTTCAAAAGTTTTGAAAAACAAAAGATTTATACAAATGTACTAGTGTAATTCTATGATAATATTTATACTCATAGACCAGGAAAATGTCTTCACCTATTTTTACCATCTAGTATTTTGTGAATGATTTTTGAAAGAACCCTTGCAGTTGTGGAGTAGACAGCACTGGATTGGAACCTATTTTATGACTTACTTAGTTACACAAATGGAAAACATTACCATAAAATGTTAAACTTCCGTGGTTACTGCATTCATATAGATTTCTTGATAATGGCTGAATTAATTTTAAAAATATTTAAGAAAACGTCCTCCTTGTCTGAGACTTTCCAAGCCAAGAAAACCCACAAATGCAGTACTTTGCAATCACAATGTTTACATTATTATCACATCAGTAATATGAGCCTTTCTCTAGGACACTAAAACACAATCTTGAGAGGGAGAGTTAGTAAGAAAGGAATTTGGAGATAAGTATTGAAGTCCACTGGATAAATTTAATCTGCTTAATTGCTACAATTTCTGAGTTTCCACCATGGTCTTCTATAGGATTTTCTGTTCATCAAGGATCACTCTATCAGAACAAAGACTAACACAGCACACTTGCCTAGGGCTTTTGCCTGTAACTGGAACAACCTGGAAATACATTGTTCTCTTAACAAGTTCAAAGACCTTTCGACTGAAAGGCTAATGGATACATCTGGGCAAAACCCAGTAATGGTAAAGACGGTTTTTAATATTTAAAAACTGCCTCTAAGCAAATAATTGTCTACTATAGTCTGCTACAATTTCAGGTAAGTACAGTCATTTCCCAGTTAAAAAGTATATAGTGCCATAAACTTCTAGAAGCAAGTAAAAGAAAATTCCAGTTATTTTTTTCTCATTTTTAAATTTATTTTGGTTTTCCTTCCTTTAAAAGAAGATGGGGCAGAAAAAAAGAGGAAGGTGATTCAGGTACAACTCTGGAAAGCTACAGGAAAGCTTCTACCCTGCAGCATCACATGTGCCTCTTTTATCCCAGAAAAAGAACCAGATGCTAGATTGCACTTGTAAAGCTGAAGCTGAAAGAGTGAAAGACACACCATCAGTATGAAAACTGGAGTAGACTATGTGATAGCTTTTAGCTATCATTCTGATCAGTCATTTAGGAGTATCTATTTTTGAACATACTTGCTAAGCTAATTTCAGAGGTAAATACCTCTAAGTATTTTTGGTGAGTTAAATGGAAGAGCTTGAAATATAGCTGATCTTGCACTAGAGAAGGGAATGTCTCATGTCTAACAGTAATGATAAATTCCACCCTTTTGCAGAAGACAAGCCCAAATCTGTACACTTAAGACTGGCAAAAGGTAAGTAGGATTTAAGCTGGATGTGAGCTGCAAATATTCCTAGAGCTGGCTACTTATACAGGGGTGGGGATTTCCCATCTAGAAACTGGACGAATTCTGACCTGCTTTAGAAAAAACTTCAGAACAACCCTGGATGCCTAGTGGTCTACCTCCCATTTGAGCAGCCAGTAATTTTGTGAAAAAGAAGGGACTAATCTAACTGATAACTTACACAAGAGCAGGAGTCATTAGGATTTTACTTTCAGCACAGTGAAGACTTCACATCTATGGAAAATCCAGCCAGCACTTAGCTGAAACGTAAACAGCAGCAGTTTCTACTGCGGAGCCTGGGTTGGGGGAAGAGGGAGGTGCAGAACTCAGCTCAGATACTTAAATTAAGTGATGGGGTCACATACTCTATGCAAGAGGAGAGAATGGAGTGGAAATGCTCATCCAAAACTTTAACCAAATCTAAGCATTTGGAAAGTGGGTTGAAACGTGATTACTAGATGAACTGAAGCTTCCTATAATATTGGAATCAGTTATTTCTTTTGCTGTTTGTGGTTATAAGGTGACTATTAATATGACTAGTGACTAGCAGGTGGTTTTTGCTTCTCCTGGACTCTGACTTGTAAATAACTGAACAGGAACATGATGCTGCAAGGTTTTTTCATTAGTATAATAACAGCATGGGAATAATAATCGGTTTGTAAGACAAACATTAAATAATGAAATCTAAAGTGGAAATGCATGTGGCAGCACCCTTGGACTCTGAAGAAACATAAGGCCACACCCCAGGCTGTCTTCCCCTTTGTCACAGAACTTTTTCAGTTTATGTAACTTGGGATATAGTTTTAAACTCTTTTAAAACTTGGTAAAAGAAAGCAATATTGTCACAATGACAAATGGATGTCACGTTCTTATTTATTCAGCTTTTGTTTCCTGTTACTTTTAGTTTCTGATTGCATCTTTCCTATAGGAATTAAGCAAATTTGGATTTTTTTTCCAAAGGTTACATACAGATCTGCCTTATACCTCAACAGGAACAATCAGTAACTCAAAAGATTGGACTAATATTTGTTTATAAACCAAAGGAAAATATAAAAGGCGTAAAAAGGGGTAAAAGAATGAGAAGAAGAGACAATGAGAGAGAAAAAAAAGAGAGAGAGGGAAAGGGAGAAAGAAAGAAAGGAAAAGAAAGAGAGAAAGAAAGAGAAAGAAAGAAGGAAGGAAAGAAAGAAAGAAAGAAAAAGATTACAGAAAAGATTTCTGTATGTGCATACACGTAGACAGTGGTTTTCATGCTGATGAGCAAATACAGGAATAAGAAGTATTTTGATCAGGAATTGTCATTCTGTGGGATTTAGAAAGCATAGTTATGTCATTAGGTAACAATCTATAATTAACTCATTCAAGTATCTGTGAAGGACATGACTGAGCCAAGGACAGGAACAGCTATTCCACCCACATGTTCAAATAAAAGCAAACAAAAGTTCGTGCTGTCTGTCACCATAGTCAGAACCTTCATGAAAGCTGGTTGATGTGCAGTTATTATTCTGGACATTATCTCTCACTAGAGAGACTGTGTGAAAAACCTTTATTTCCCTGCACAGAAAACGCTGTATTTTAAAGGAAATACCCAAGTTTAATAACTGGACAGCAAAACTTAGATAAAAATAAATCAAAAATCAAATCATATTTAAAAAACCTTAATTTCAAATGTTCTTAATTGTGAGAGAGAAGTGAACCACTTTGGTAGTGCTACTTTAACTCCTGACATGGCAGTCAAAAGAGAACAGCAGAGTTGGTTGACAACCATCATATTATTAACCACTTCAGCAATAGCACAGATCCCAGCATTGCTTTATACTCTTTGTTAGAATACATGTTATAAAACATGGTCAGGAGATGGGAAGAAATGACAACAGGACAGCTTTGAAAAATATGCACATTATACATTATTATACATTATACAGGTGTATTAAATGGATACAATGAAACATTAATCATGCTTTCCTTCTCCTGTTCATTTTTAATCATCACAGATTTACAAGGCTGTTTGTAGTGTTCCCCAATTTTGACAAAATATATTTTATTTTCTTAAAATGCTTTTTTCTGAAACATTCCCAAAGTTAATTTTAATTAAAATATAGTTATTGGTTAAAGATTAATAACTTAATTCTTTTATTATATATGTAGAGGTAGATCATAATTGGCCATTAAATTCAAATAAATCGTTGCAGATTTACACTGATATGACTGAAAGAAAAATTTGGCTCATGGTTCCCAGTTATTACTCCCACAGCCTCACTGACTTACAGTAGGGGTGTAAATGAGAACATAATTTAGCCCAAGTTATGCAATTATGGTACTAATTCCCCAAGGATAAATTTTGATTTGAGGGCAGTTTATTCTAAGTGACTCTCACTAGTCCAGCATGATGTGATATATATGATGTGGGAGAGAGGGAGAGGGAGAGGGAGAAAAGAAAGAAAGAAAGAAAGAAGGAAAGAAAGAAAGAAGGAAAGAATGAACAAAAGAAAGAATGAAAAAAAGAATGAATGAATGAAAGAAAGAAAGAAAGAAAGAAAGATAGATGGACGCTCACAACAAAGATCTCTAATGTTATTAGTTAAAAACCAATTTGACTGTAAACTTTAATTCATCTACTAAATGTCAAGCGCTACTGGATATACCAGCAGTTTCCTCAGCCTTCCTTGTTATTAATACATTCTTAGCTGCAGTGGAAATTAGAAGGTCTGTAATAATACCCTTCCAGAAACAACTGAGATGAAAATTTTGGTTCAAAATTTACTGAGAACTCTATTACTGTAGTAACAAGTTACATAAAAGGCAAATGTTAGGATAGAAGCCTTTCATTTAGACCAGCTTATTTCTGACATTATATGTATTCTATTTTTTTCAGAAATGTTAGAGTCATTGAATTTGACCAGTATGCAATCCACTGCTAAAGACCACATTACCATGGGGTTTCTTTTATTTTAAAACCATTTAATTTCCTTAATACCCAGAATCTTTGTGCAGCACTTGCCATAAGCTTTGTCACATAAGTGCTTTGTCAAACATGAATCAAACAGTTCTATGGGTAGAACTTCCTCTGAGATGTATACATGCAACCCTGGATAGCTTAGTTTCTTTCTGAAAATGTAATTGAAAGTCACTTAAACTATTCTACATACATTGCATTCTCCTGTCCAAAAATGGTATTGTAGGCTTTGCAGGCACAAAGGAGAAAACCTTTTGTGTACATGTGTTTCGGAGGGGAGACAAACTGTGACTGAGAGAGCAGCTTGGAAGTTGAAGAAAGAGGAATAACCGAGATGACATTTTGGCTCAATAAGGAAAGAATTTTTAGCCCAGTTTTCTCACACACAGCATTATCAGACTCTTTCACTTCTATAAGAAGATGCCCAGCTCCTCATCCAAAACCGTGTAGACATTAAAAAACAAACAAACAAACAAAAAAGAACAATAAATGGTACTGGTATTTCTTTTATGAGCAAATCCAAAAAGACTTTTATTATTAAATTTTCAGAAGGGTAGTAGACTAAAAATCATGAGAAGATGAGGAGAGGAGAGGAGAGGAGAGGAGAGGAGAGGAGAGGAGAGGAGAGGAGAGGAGAGGAGAGGAGATTTAAAATTGTTTCTTGCAAAGCTATACATCTTAAAGTAGACTATATTCATGCAGGTATATCACCTAACTTCAATGAAACTTGTGTGAAGGAAGTTTTGCAGGATTTGACCTTGATTTCTTTTTTCTTTTTTTTTTCCTTCTTTTTATTTTTCAAGTAGTCTTTTGAGGTTTGAAAATACAACCCTGAAGATATGTTCCAGCTTTAAAATATTTCTGATACAAAATGGTGGGTTTGTGTTAGTTGTATTTCTGTATTTCTGCTATGCATCATTATACAACAAAACTCCTTTCAACATTAAGAGGTAAGTGATTTTTCTCAAGTAATATTTGCTAATGTTGAATAACTATTCCTTCCCAGAATGTCTCCAGTTTCTTTACAAACCTCACCATCTCCGTGCAACACTGTAATTTCAGAAGGCCTTGAAGTGCTGTTACCTCTTGGAGTAACTTGACAACTGTTATATAGAGAATTGCAATCTAAGTTGTCCAAGGTTACAAAAGTCCAGCTCACCCATTATATTAATTTTTTTTAATGTCACGTAAAAGAGAAATGCTAGTAGAAACTGGTCAATTTTGCCTACTTATTATTGAAGTAGCTCAGCTAAGGGGTCCTTGAGCTACCTGGTGAAGTCACAAGTTGGCATGACAACAAGCTCAGAGAGTCTAGAAATAGGAGAAAATGTATACAGCTCAAATCACCAGGATGTATTTTGTTTGGTTTACTTTAATGACATGGATGTGAGATTTTTTTTCTGCACAATATTTATTCAGCAGTTGCTGAAGGAAACCATGAGATAGATAGTCTGGAAGAAATGAGCTTTACCAATACGGCTGTTGCCAATCGTACCAGTATCTAGGGCCACATCATTCACCATGGCACTGCTGATCATCTGCAATATTCCCACTAAGTGGGCTGAAAACAGATGGCATCCCTGTGTCCATGGGCTTTAACTAAATCTTAAGCCATATCTGGGATGTAAACATTAGTTTTTTCCATCCACCCCAGTCTAATATTTTGCTTTCCCACCACACTACCTTTCTCTCTATCTCTGTCTAAAAAGAGCCTGTGTTGGTGGGGCCAGGCAAATTCACATTTTGTATCACTTCTGAGAGTTGTAAATAGAGATGCAAGCAATCACAGTTCATTAAACAGGATGATCTTGGTAAAATTTTGCCAAGTTTCTCTGTGCCTAAGACCCTCTGTTGTGCTTGTGTAATTTCCCAGAAGCTCAACAGCTAACAAAAGTATGCATTAGAAAGTGAAGCCGTATTTTCTGCCATTGCTATTATTTATTCATGCTTCCTATTTTTGTCTTTTCTTTTCTTGAAAAAATTGGGATTGGACTGCTATAACAACAGCACTTGCTCCAGACAAATACAACTCTTTCTAATTTTACCAAAAAAAAAAAATTAATTCCAAACATTATAGCTGGTTGATATACTGCTTTTGGGTGGACTTTTCTGGGAAAGGGGAGAAAAAAATTGCTTGATTGATTATTTCTGAATCATGGAAATATTCCTGCAAATTTTCAGATTAATTATGAACAGAAATTTACCTCAAAACTGATTGAAGAAAAAATATTTCTCCAATAAAACTGTAAACTTTTCATACCAATTTTTACCTTTTTATTTTGTCATTACTGCAGATACAATAAATAGAATATCTCAAAACAAAAAATGAAAACTCTTGAATTTAAATGTGGAAGCAAGGTGGTTTGTTTCTCTTCTCAATTCAAAGTTTGGCATTTTGATTTCAAAGGAACTGCTTTTTTTCTTTTTTCTTTTTTTCTCTTTTTTTTTTTTTGGTGATAAAAAAGTCGAAGTTTTCCAATTGGCTTTAAATGTCATCTCATCTGAGAGGCTGGCAAACAGGGACTTCCCCATAAAGGACTCCATGTTACTAAAGACAAAATAAATAAATGAAAGCTTTCCTTCTAAACTTAATTCTTTATATCTTGAAAGATTTCCGGGTTATTTTACTTTTTATGCCTTCATAAAGGGTTAAGAGGTATTTCTCACAGTGATTGATACAAAGAGAAGCCAGCAATAATTTGACATGAAACCTCAGACTATACTTAAATTGTTTGATTCTGTAACAGCAAACAAGAATTTTATTAACATCTTATCCCTTGCTGGCCCCAAGATAGCCTCTTATCAACACAGTACAACACAACAACGTCACAAAAGAGATTAGGACAGAAAGGGATATAAAAAAATACTATATCATTTGAAATGGCAAGGGACTGAATGTTACAGTTCCTTTATGGAGAATCCAATCCATATTTATTATTTTTTATACTTAAAAAAAGTCACAAATCTCTTGCCAAAATTATGCCTTTTCCTCCCCTTTTAAATCCTTTCACATCACTTGCAATACAGTTCCCCACTTGGCTGCCTTGTAGTAGTATGTTGTTCTAAAACAGAATTGGAAAAATAATTGGTGTAATGGCCATAACCTTGAAAACACTTATTCTTGAATGTATAAAAAGGGCAAATTTACTGAAAATCAGGTGGCCTAAGTTACTGCTGGGCTGTGGTTGCAATAACTTTTCTGTGCCGATCATTTACATGTGAAATTACTCAAGCATTTTCAGTGATAGCATACATTGTAAAGGTGCAATATGAAGAGTAACGTTCATCTGAAGAAGTTCCCAAAAGGTGTCATCTGAAATACACATATACTTATGAATGTGTTAGTTAGGGTTAGAGCACAGTATTATAAAGTGGCAATGACTCCTATACTTACATTATCTAACATATTCCATGATTAAAAGCCTTCTGGCAGCTTTATCGGAGAACAAAAATACTACTACTGCTTGCAGTTCGACTGTGAAACTTGGCACAGGAGTAGTTTTTTGGCTAGGGAGTGCCTTTTGCCTACCCTGTGGAGGTGTCTTCAGATTTGGCAGAGTTATAAATTGGTGGAAAACGATTTCCATCACTGGCACTTAGAGTTTGTCTCTTTGTTATTATTGCTCATAGAATCATAGAATCATAAAATCATTAAGGTTGGAAAAGACCTCTAGACCATTGAGTCCAACCATCAACCCAACACCACCATGCCCACTACACCATGTCCCTAAGCGCCACACCTACACGTCTTTTAAATACTTCCAGGGATGGTGACTCAACCACTTCCCTGGGCAGCCTGTTCCAAGGCCTGACCACTCTTTCAGTAAAGAAATTTCTCCTAATGTCCAGCCTAAACCTCCCTTGGCGCAACTTGAGGCCATTTCCTCTCGTCCTATCGCCTGTTACTTGGGAGAAGAGACCAACACCCACCTCGCTACAACCTCCTTTCAGGTAGTTGTAGAGAGCGATGAAGTCTCCCCTCAACCTCCTCTTCTCCAGACTAAACAACCCCAGTTCCCTCAGCTGCTCCTCATAAGACTTGTGCTCCAGGCCCTTCACCAGCTTCGTTGCCCTTCTCTGGACACGCTCCAGCACCTCCATGTCCTTCTTGTAGTGAGGGGCCCAAAACTGAACACAGTATTCAAGGTGCGGCCTCACCAGTGCCCAGTACAGGGGCAAGATCACCTCCCTGCTGCTGCTGGCCACGCTATTTCTGATACAGGCCAGGATGCCGTTGGCCTTCTTGGCCACCTGAGCACATTGCCGGCTCATGTTCAGCCAGCTGTCAATCAGCACCCCCAGGTCCTTTTCCTCCGGGCAGTTTTCCAGCCACTCTTCCCCAAGCCTGTAGCGTTGCCTGGGGTTGTTGTGGCCGAAGTGCAGGACCCGGCACTTGGCCTTGTTAAACCTCATACAGTTGGCCTCAGCCCATCGATCCAGCCTGTCCAGGTCCCTCTGCAGAGCCTTCCTACCCTCCAGCAGATCAACACTCCCGCCCAACTTGGTGTCGTCTGCAAACTTACTGAGGGAGCACTCGATCCCCTCCTCCAGATCATTGATAAAGATATTGAACAGGACCGGCCCCAGTACTGAGCCCTGGGGAACACCGCCCATGACCGGCCGCCAACGGGATTTAACTCCGTTCACCACAACTCTCTGGGCCTGGCCGTCCAGCCAGTTTTTTACCCAGTGAAGAGTGCACCTGTCTAAGCCATAAGCCACCAGTTTCTCTAGGAGAATGCTGTGGGAGACAGTGTCAAAGGCTTTACTGAAGCCCAGGTAGACCACATCCACAGCCTTTCCCTCATCCACGAGGCGGGTCACCTGGTCATAGGAGGAGATCAGGTTGGTCAAGCAGGACCTGCCTTCCATGAACCCGTGCTGGCTGGGACTGATCCCCTGGTTGTCCCGCACATGGCTCATGAGCACCCTCAAAACGAACCGCTCCATGATCTTCCCCGGCACTGAGGTCAGGCTGACCAGCCTATAGTTTCCCGGATCCTCCTTCCGGCCCTTCTTGTAGATGGGCGTCACATTGGCGAGCCTCCAGTCGTCCGGGACTTCCCCGGTTAACCAGGACTGCTAGTAAATGATGGAGAGCGGCTTGGCAAGCTCCTCCGCCAGCTCCCTCAGTACCCTCGGGTGGATCCCATCCGGCCCCATAGACTTGTGAACATCCAGGTGGCGTAGCAGGTCATTAACTTCTTCCTCTTGGATTATGGGGGGTTTATCCTGCTTGCTGTCCCTGTCTTCCAGCTCAGGGGGCTGAGTACCCTGAGGATAACTGCTCTGACTATTAAAGACTGAGGCAAAGAAGGCGTTGAGTACCTCAGCCTTATCCTTGTCCTTGGTGGCAATGTTCCCCCGCGCATCGAATAGAGGATGGAGATTCTCCTTGGCTCTCCTTTTGTCATTAATATACTTGTAAAAGCATTTTTTGTTGTCTCTCATGACAGTGGCCAGGTTGAGTTCTAGCCGGGCTTTTGCCTTTCTAATTTCCTCTCTGCACAACCTAACGAGATACCTGTACTCTTCTTGAGTTGCCTGCCCTTCTTCCAAAGGTGATAAACTCTCCTTTTTTTCCTGAGTCCCAGCCAGAGCTCCCCGTTCAGCCAGGCCGGTCGCCTTCCCCGCCCGTTCTTCTTGCGGCACATGGGGACAGTCCGCTCCTGCGCCTTTAAGACTTCCTTCTTGAAGAACGTCCAGCCTTCCTGGACCCCTTTGCCCTTCAGGACTGTCTCCCAAGGGACCCTCTCGACCAGTGTCCTGAGCAGGCCAAAGTCCGCCCTCTGGAAGTCCATGGTAGCGGTTTTGCTGGCCTCGCTCCTTACTTCACTAAGTATTGAGTATTCTATCATTTCATGGTCGCTAAGCCCAAGCCGGCCTCCGACCACCACATCTCCCACCAGTCCTTCTCTGTTCATGAACAGCAGGTCAAGCGAGGCACCTCCCCTAGTGGGCTCGCTTACCAGCTGCGTTAGGAAGTTATCCTCCACACACTCCAGGAACCTCCTCGACTGTTTCCTCTCTGCCGTGTGGTATTTCCAGCAGACGTCGGGAAAGTTGAAGTCCCCCACGAGAACAAGGGCTAGCGACTGGGAGACTTCTGCCAGCCTCTGGTAGAATATTTCGTCTGCTTCCTCATCCTGGCTAGGTGGTCTATAACAGACCCCCAGCAGGATATCTGCCTTGTTGGCCTTCCCCTTCATCCTTACCCACAAGCACTCGACCTCGTCATCACTACCATTGAGCTCTAGACAGTCGAAGCACTCCCTAACATACAGGGCTACCCCACCATCTCTCCTTCCTCGCCTGTCCCTTCTGAAGAGCTTATAGCCATCCATTGCAGCACTCCAGTCGTGAGACTCATCCCACCATGTTTCCGTGATGGCGACTAAGTCATAGCTACCCCGCCGCACAATGGCTTCCAGCTCCTCCTGTTTGCTGCCCATGCTGCGTGCATTGGTGTAGATGCACTTGAGCTGGGCTGCCGATTTCTCCCCCGACATTGGCGTGCTGTCCCTAGGCTCTTCTCTAGTGAGCCTGGTTTTATCCCCTTCCCCCTTTGAACCTAGTTTAAAGCCCTCTCGATGAGCCCCGCCACTCATGGGCCACCCTAGCTTCTCTCTTCCACTCCGCATGGGTCACCAACAAAATACAACCTTGTTTTCACTTTCCTTAAGGAAAAGAAAATGCTTTTCAGATGAACTGGGCTGGGAACCAGCAGCATGCAACATCAACCCCTCTTCTGTTTAGTGATGTAGTTTGTTTTTGCTCTTAGTGCTTACTACTGAGTGATGCCTCCCACTTCACTGCTGACATGGGCCGGGAAGAGCAACAGACGTCCAGCAGGGCAGGTTTGAGTCTCAAGGCTCCTACGGACAACACATTTTCCCACTACACAACCTTGATTCATTCCAGAGAGTCCTGTGGGAAAAGTAGATTCTCTTTCTTTTTCCTTTTTTTTTTTTTCATATTTTTCAGTTCATGTAATTAGCATGACTAAAGATTAGTATTTTAAGCCTGCTAACAAGATATCAATTTTCAGTTTCACAGGAAAACTTAAATCCAGTATAGTCTGACTCCTGGGGCCTCAGCTGACGCTTAATAGCATTCTTTTCATGTCCCTTTTGGTAAATGCATCACAGACATCACACGCTATATCTCCATATGTACATATACAGTTGTGTATAACATTTCTAGGGAAAGGACGTGGAGTTATAAGCTAGATATGCCAGTGGCGCAGACTGCAGAACCGTAGGGACACTCAGGTCAGCTTTCAGCTCTCTTGGCAGGAGAGCTGGACCCTGCTGAGGTCCATGGTGCCATCACCGAATCTAACTGGCTTCACACAAGTGCAAGGCTCTCTACACTACCTTTCAAACTCATTTCATTTTGATTTTTCTAAAAGCAGCTTTTGGCCCTGCAGACCACAACAATTTGTCATGTCACTTACCAGCAGCAGTACATAAACTGAATTGGAGTGCTAAATGTTCCCATTGAGAAAATGGATAAAGATGTGAATGTGAAAAAACCCAAAACAACTAATTAATCGCAGCGCTTTCTTTCTGTCTCAGCTATTCAAAGTACTGTTTGAAAAGTACATTGCTCTGTAACAGAACCCAGCTCCACTCCTTACTTAAGCAAAACACAAATGACTTTTCAACCCACTTCCTTGTTTGCCTCAATGAAAATTTTGTAGACTTTTTGTGTAAGTGCTGTGTCTTGTAAGTCAACAAAACAAAGTTATTTTTTTAAGTTCTTGAATGTACCAAAAAAGTTTGGAACCACAGATTTCATGGGATTTATATGTACTTGATGTCCAACTTTCTATTATTGCTAAATTTCCTTGAAGAATTATTTTTTAAGCTGACGGTTTTAATACTAAATCTCCAGTGTAAACATATTTTTAAGGCTGAATGATAATCCTTCAAGTGGGGTAAGATATTTTAACCACAATAGGGTGAGTGGTGATGCTAGAAAAACTAACGAGATTTAAGATACATCAGATGCAAAAACAGTTGAAGTTGAAACAAGTTTTGATCCTTACTATCAAATATATGCCACATACATTTTTGCCTCAGTAGCGCAGTTGGTGCTGCAGGATTTGGCCTAAAAAACAGAAGTGAGCCTGTGAATGACAAGATAAATGACCATTTATCTCTGAGCAGCAGCTACTAAAACAGTTTAAGTTCACTTGTAAGCTTTTCACACAGGTCAACAAAATCCTTCCTCATTCAGTTCTTCGGCGCTTTGCTAATACAATTGTGGGTACGTTAACACCAGGAGAGAAATGCTGAGGCGAGTCTGAGGCATCTCAAACTTAATTTTAAGGGATGCTCCTGTAACATCAAGAAATCTTGATAGGAATTTTTGAAACACGATGTTTTCTCCAAGTGCAATATAGTTTCAGCCTGGTTTCAGTTTAGACTTTGCATTCACTTTAATTAGAAAGGAAAGCTAAGACTGAAAACAGGGGTTAAAAAAAAGTGGTCAGGAACCTGAAATGGCACAAGTTTGCAAGGCTCTGTTTAATACTGAAAGACAATAGCTTACATTACGCAAAATTACATTGCTTAAGTCAAAGCTAGTTTTGCATTTTTAGGACCATAAAAAATCCCAGTGTGAAACCACAAACTTCTGCCTTTTCTTTTTTTTACTTTTTTTCTTTTTTTTTTTTTTCTGCTTTCTTGTAACTTAAAAAATATCCAAGTGATTTAAACCATATTCTGTAAAAACAAGTTTCTCCCGTGCCGAGACCTTATGTGCCAAGTTTCAGCACATAGCAAATTTTTATAGGCTGAGATATTAAGCTCTCAAAACAGGAGCATGTAATGGAAACACTGTTAATCCCTTGACTATTGGGGCGCAAAGAGGCATTAACCTGCAAGCTCTCAAAAGTGAAAGGGTCCAGTTTCTGACCTCAGTTATAGTGGTCCATGTTGAGAGGAACTTCTTTATTTTTAAGTACTTCATACACTCTCAAAAAATTGTTTTCTTTTCCAAAACCACTGTTCCTGGGAGCAAAACTCTATAAATATGAAAACTTAGATTTACGAGCTATAGCGTGTCCCTGAAGGTAATTAAAAAGCTGTAGATTATTGTGATCGTGTAGTGCAGTTTTACAGAATCATACACACTTCAAGATTATATACTAGCTGTGTTTGTAAGTGGTAACCGTCTCATTAGCTTTGAGATATTTAATATTATATAGAAATTCCTACAACCGTGGGAAAAAATGATGTCGTCTAGTCTCTAACATTTTTCTGTGGCATTACTTTTTTGAATTAACTTCATCACTAGCGAAAATATTTGCCAGCCCATAACCTAATCATTTCCCATTCAAATACAAGGTTCCTGCTTTTAAACTGTTTTCAGCCTAGACTCTGATCCCAGCAGCACAAGAACATTTAAATGTAACAGGTCTTAAAGGTAAATAACTTCTGGAAACGGTTCAATATGAAATATTATATGATTTAAAACTTACTATGTGATTATCAACTCAGTGACAGTAAACTTATGGGATCACCATAGAATGTCTAATGTAAGAATAAAGAATAATTAATTTAATAAATGGTAGTGTATTTAGCACATAAAGACAATTACTAACACACTCCCGGGCAAAAGTTGAAATACTTGTTACGTATGTCATACGTACAACACACATGTATTCCTGAACACAAAGGTTATCTCCGTGCTGCAATCAGGAGGTGTGTCTCCAGTTCAGACAGACATACCTGCTGTCACCTCAGTGCAGCCCACTCAGGCCCCCGTCGGCAAAGACGTGACAGCAGAGGCTTCAACCTCCTAAATAACGACCTGGTTTCCCCAGCAGTAGTGTACAGCCCACGGTGAAACTCATGCTACCACATAGTGCCACTAAGCATAGGCCCCTAAGTGGAGAAGCTGAATTAGATATAGCATCTTCAGGAAGGTGAGGAACACAAGCCTATTTTCTGTCCATCACTCACCAGAGAAGCCTGTGTCTGCCTGAGTCTTTGGAGAAAACAGATTCCTAACTTGGTCATTTGTGTTCAGAGAAAAACTAAGGAAAGTGAGTATCATCGTAAGTATTACCTTGATAGGTTAAAGATGAAAGACATAATACAATGCCATTAAAGATTATTTTAGATTAGGTTCACTAATATTTGCGTCACATCTGTCCATGCACTGAATCCAAGCATATACAAAGAAACACAAAAGCCTGGTTCCAGCCTCACTTTGGACATCTTGCACCCACGAGGGCAAAAATCTTGAAGGATTCTGGCTTTTTTGGAAACATTCAGCCTCTTATAGGTATATAAAAGTACAGAATGACTTAGTATGTTGTACTTGCACAGAGTATATAATACCCCAGTGTACATGCGTATTGTATAGAATGTTATTATATATGACATCTACTGCCTGTGTATAATACACATTTCAAACAAAAACTGTTTCAGAGAAAGAAGACATTCTGTTTCAAACTTTGTTTAACATTTTCACACATGCATAAAAAGTTACAGTCTTTAGAGAAATACATTGAAACAAGCTCTTTTCTGCAAACAATATTGTTTTTGTGAATCAGACATTTCTGATTAAACAGCATTCATTAAAATAAAATCCTGGCAAGTCACAGCGCTAACCCAAACATCCCTTCAGTCAGATGACACTCTAGTACTTTATGAGGAATTTGGGCACTGGATCTTCCATTATTTTTACTAAGAATAACAGCAGACAACCTCTGCAACTTAAGCCCAAACATTTAAGCGAGTGAATAACATATGTCTGTATATGTAAAGATGAGTCCAAACCCAAAAAACTTTTGAACATTTATAACCTTGCCCATGTTGCCCCCCAGAGAACCACTGACCGCCTCAGGTATGAGTTAGGCACCAAGTTCAGTCCTACAGAGATGTCAGTTTTGCTGAGATTCTGCTGTAATTTTAATAGAGTTAGCTGTAAATTAATAAAAGGTATGAGGCTAGGTGAGAGTTCTGTGAATTATATTTTCGGATTTAGCTACCAAAATTCAATTTTGTACCCAACTTCTGAGGCGAAAGAGCACCATAGCACACCAGGGGATTTTGTCATCTAATCCTCCCAGCACGCCTCCAAACCCACACTCCCGCTTTCCTTTCCATGGAAAAAGGGCTGTGGGATGAAGGATGGTACATGCCAGGATTTTACCCTGTAATGGAGACATGATACGACGGCAGAGTGGGAAAGCTGTCAGTGTGTACACATTTTGAATGCGTAAGCCTCAGGCTCAAACCCTGCGGACAGCCTTAAAGAGGGGTCACACCATACCAACTCTCGGGGGAAAAAGCATGTTTCCCAGTATTTTTATGTAGCAGCTGGCACATTTGGGGCACTACTGTAAAATAAATAATAACCTTTCGTAAACTGAGGTTGACACCCTGCTCCAAGCTCAAACTATTAAGCATTTTGCTTTGCTTTTGCCTCAGAGGCAGAAATAAAGAGTGACATATCCCACATGGCTAAAATTCCTTGGCCTTTCTCTCAGTCACATTAACATTATTAAAAACATGTAAACTTGGGGGTTTTTTGCTGTTGTTGTTTTGGTCTTTGCATTGTTATTTTGTTTGTTTCCTTATTCTACTCCAACCCATTGTTTTCACTTATTACCCATGCCACGAACAATAACCGATGAAGCAGCAAAAACCCTGGGCAATTGTTTGGAGAGCAGCAGTAGTCCCGTCGTGCTGCCAGTATTTCGGCCCAGCATACCAGTTCAGCGTGCAAGGTTACCAAAAACAGGCTGCAATAGCTCAGATCTGCCTCTCCCAGCTAGAAAGATTGGGGAAACTCGTAGCTAAAAAAGGAGCACGTGTGGATGAGGGTCATCGGTTCTGCAAGTCCCCTCCGGAGGGGAGCTCAGCGCCGAGCTGTAGACAGCACGTGGCTCCCCAGCACACCGTGCTCTGCCAGGTCCCGGGTAGATGCATAGCACACAACTTTTGAAAGCACATACTTTTACAACTCTCTACAGGAAAGATCAAAACATCCATTTTATTCTGGAAATTAACATTTCAAGAAAAAAATGTTATTGTTCTTATTAATGTTGTTGTAACATTCAAATTTAAGCAGCAATAAAAAAGACACCAGTTCCAGGTACTAACTGCCTAAAGCATATCCCCAGAAGCATTGAAGAATCTTTAAAACTGGGACTTGGGCAGCCAGCTCTCTCCCAGTAATTATTTTCCACCACTTTACTCTGGGGTAGAGTGCATCAGTCCTTTCCAAAAACACCATTATACAAATACATTTTGCCACAAGCAGACAAGGTCTTCATATTAAAATCTGCAACCCATTTCATATAAGCATAAATGTATTTACTGTAAAGTTGCTTGCAAGCTCTTTATTTTGCTCTAAATATTTCACAACCCTGAGAATGTTACTAATAAAATGCTCATGTTCAAGACATGATGGTCTCTGTAATAAACTTAAAACAAAGAGAAAATGATTTAGAAAATTTTTACTCATCCAGAGCGAACAATGCACTCTTTTTTTCAAATGAGTTTGGAAGGAAGATATAAGGCACACAATACATTTCAACATTTTAATTTAAAGATCACAATAAAGAAACAACTCTGCAACTTAAAGAAAACATTCCTTTTCTCTTGTTCTCTGAAATAAGAAGTATTCACAATGATGATATAAGAACCTTCAGAAAAAGATACATTGATTAGATTAGATAAGCATGAACAGCAGCAGAGATCAAACTTGAAACCAGCACACATATCAGCTATGGAGAGCTATTTTTATCATCTTTGATTTATACTCAGCGATGAGACTCAATTATGAGAAGCAGAAATATCAATTAAGTGGGAGAAAAGTTTTATTAATGGGACAATAATGTTGTTCTTGCTGCTTGAGTTGTCCGTTTGTTTTTAGCCAGAGTAAAACATCTTTTGAATTTTACAGAGAAATTAGGATCTCTAAATGACTTTCCTCTGACAGTGAACTACACACGACCGAGCCCTCAGTGCTGTTTCTGCAAGGAGTACATCAGTGCTCACTTGCAACATCACCCCATTTTGCCATCCCGGCAGGTACTTGGACACCCCGGCCACGGTGCCAGGGCTCAGCCCTCGCAGGGGATTTGCAGCCCTGGTGAGGTGCGAGCTCACCCCGGGATAGCTCACCCAGGTCCGCTGCACCCATGTATGGGAACACCGAGCCGGAAGCCCCACCAAGAAGTGGAGCCATAAATATCTTCTAGCTATAGTGAATGTAACATTGCAAGGCTTGGTTGGTTTTTTCCTCTTTATTTCAGTTTTACATTTTAGACAGTTTACACTTCCACTCTCAAAACAGATTTTATCCTAATAAAGGCTTTTATTATTATTATTCACCTGTCATTACATGGCATTAGACAATTAAGTAGCATAGCCCAACTTTCAGAGTGAGGAACATTCCCATTTGCTTTCAAATGGGAATGGGAAGACAACATAAACAAAACATTTCATTAAAACATAGAGCTGCAGCTTTATTTATTTAAAAAAAAAATTAAGCATTGCCAAGACTGCCACCTACGCTTAAAAAACTTTGCTATGAAAACTCACTGGCATGAGCAAAAAGAAAAAAAAAAAATCTATGGGCATGAAACAGTCTTCAGTCACAGTTTGATTGCCAGGCGATTGACAAAATAATTTGTACCCGTCGATTTTCATGAAGGAAATTTTTACAATGGATTTGCCAAGCAGATTTTTAATTTTAATCAGTAATGAAAAAATGACAACATGGATCACAACAAGACATCAGCCGTTAAATGGGCTTTCGCGATTGCTGTCAGGACGACTCCATTAGGCAGCCATACCTTTGTGGGCATCAATCACGCTCTTCAAACTCTTGTACATCTTCGAGATTTAATTAGACATTTAAGTTCTTTACTAGCAATTTGCAAAACTGTCACTTACTAAAAGTGCAAGACACCAAAAAATATTTTAAGAGTAAGAGAGAGATTTCTTCTGAGCCCTAAGAGACTGTTTATCTAATTCCTGGGAGCAGTTTTAAAGCCACCAGTACCCTCCTCTGAGTCTGACCAACGCCTTTGAAGGCTAATTGCTCCCGCAGACTGAAACCGAGCTCAGAAGTGCCTCAGACACAGCTGCAAGCTGCCTTAAAAAACCCGCTGTGCTGCGGCAAAAGAAACACCGGGGAGGGAGGGTGGGTTTGTGCCTGTACGTATTCGCTCGATGCCGCTTGCAGTCAGGTGCGGCAGAAAACACTTTCTCAACTTTCCAGGGGAACTGCTGCGTCTGGGTTGGGAAAAGCTAATGAATGTCTGAAATCACTTCTTTCTACCGTCTACAAAAGCAGCCCCTTGCTGTTATTCGCGATGGAGGTGTGCACCGGGGCGCTGAGCTCCCGGGCCAGCGGGGCAGCGGCTCCAGCGCACACGGAGGAAGCACCCGTCCATCACAGCCGTCCTCTTCCAAATCTCTGTGCCTCTGTGGGGGTGTTGCATTGCTGGGACTGGCTTTTCTGTTTGCTCAGAGACACCGGGATATTCCTGGAACAAACAGGGAACTTTTTTAGTGCTTTTTTAGTCTGTTTGGGATGGGATCTGTGTCACTATTTCACCAAACAGGTGTTCACATGTTTTGTCATGGAAGGTAATGGAGAAGGAAAAGCACTAGCTGAGAAAGTTTTAGGTTTCGGTAGGTATCTTATTCTTCTCCTCCAGATTTCCAAAAGCAAAAGCTGTAGTCTCCTTTAAATGAACTTTGGCATGCTACATAGCATTAGAGCGATAAATATAAAAGGTGGATTGTGAAAATGTTGTTACTCACCAATGAAAAATTTGCCCTGGGCGAAGATGTACAGTAGAGAGTTATTTTCAGGCTAAAGTTGGGATTTTTTTTCTCTTTGGCAGTGAAATGAGGGGGCAGGGACGCTCAGCTTTCCTACAGATCTCTACCACAACGAGCGAGTGCATCAAACTTCAGCCATTAACACATTAGAGCTATTTATTAGTCACTGGTCTGAACTGATACGGGAACATTTTTGTATTTTGCAATTATGCCCTCACAAAGATTACCTGTTCTCACCTGCATAAACTCCTCGTTGCTTTACCGAGGGAGACAGATGACTCTGTGTCTTATTATTCAGGCAAAATTAGCTCCTTGCATTCCCAAGCAACCACAATCATTGTCATGGCAATTTTCATGACTCTCCTGGGTAAATATAGTACCCGTTTCACATCAGCGAGAGGGTGAGCTGTGGCAGGGTGACAAGATGGAGGCAGTCATATATTTAGGAGCACGGGGCCAGTGGCTGGAGGAGCAGCCACTGCGCAGAGGGAAGGTAGCCAGGGCAGAGCCAGTGGTGGCTGAGCTTCACCCCCCCACCACTGGTCTCCACGCACTGGGGCTGTGGAGACCAATGGTGAACGCAGGCTTGTGTGAGGCTCTCTCTGACCCCCATGCTTCATGAAGCACTCTGCATGTGCAGCGTCCCAGGCACTGGGGACATCAGCAGCGGCAGTGGCAGGGTGACAGGCATCAGGAAAATCAAAGGAGACGTTTGGGCTCCGGGGGAGGAAGCCAGGGAGTTCCTCACAGCGCTCAGGGGGACGTGCCGCCCACGCCAGTCATCCTAGCCAGAGGAGCAGCAAGCGCGGAGAAGGGAGGAGGAAATAAAGTCATCTCTCTCCCAGAAAACAAAGTGAAAAGAAGACGCGAGGAGATCCTGCTTTGCACTGCCTTACCATGCAGCTGGCACGAATGCGTGCCCAGTCAGCAGGTACATCGGACAAATCAAGGAAAACCAAGAGGACGTTACCTGCAGCAACTTTGCAGTTTTGTGGTCCCCACCGGTTCTTTAAGGTGCTATTACCAAATCCCTCTGATTTTTCATCAGTACATCAGTGCCTCTGAACTGGAGATCACGGGTGCATCATGGACCTGCACTTACACCAGCACACAGTGGTACACGTCAGACCTACCGCAGAAATTAACAGCAACATAGCAACAACACGCTATAGCACTCTTCATCATCCATGAGCTTCCAAACTTCGTAGCCAATTAACCTCTACATTGCAGCTATGAGTCAGGTGTCCGGTAATAATTTCAATATAAATAACTTCAAATGAGAATACTGAGGCCAAGAAACATGATGCCAGAGACCAGAGCTCAAGTGCTACACCCCGAAGTTTGACTCATCTCACTGCTGATTTTATAAACTACTTTACCTTTAAAAGCTGCAGTCTTTGTAAATTAATATGTGCATGCATGTGTGTACATATAAAGTCTCTTTCTCCCTCTTTTCATATATACTTACTAGCATTCTTTGTATTAAAATTCTGCTCGCTTCAAAACGTAGGGTCCTGTTACAAGGGCCTTCTCTACGCCAGAGAGGCAGCGGCCACAGGACTGGGAGGAGCAGGACGGGAGAGGAGCGCGGCCCTGCAGCCAGCGAGAGCAGCCCGAGGGCTGCGCGGCTCGGGGCGGCGCAGGGCTACGGCCCCGCTGCCGAGCCACAGCACAGCTTGTGCCGAAAGGACCTGCGCACTGAGGAAGCAAGAATTACTTCCCAGCAGCAGCACCAGGATAATTAAACCGCCCTAAGCCCGAATGCCTTCCAGCCCTGCTACTGCAGCAGTGTGCTTGCTCCTCTTTCCCAAGAGGAAACTGCAGGATCCCTCGTGGCATTTTTCCGTCCATTAAAGCCTTAGGTGGAAAAGGCCGGTTAGGTCACCTGGTCCGTCCGTCCCCTTGGCAATACCTTCTTCAACTTCCTTATCCAAGCGCTGCTTGGAAAAGGTTTCCATTGACTCAACGGGCGGTTCATCTGAGTAAGGCCTACACGCAGTCCGTGGGATTTGGCCAGCGCAGTGCGGTGATAAGAGGATGCAGGCAGCAAAGCCTCTTGCGTTTTGGTGCGGGGCCAGCAGGGTGTAACGCAGAGGCCCCAGGAACACCTCGTGAATCAGCCGCTTCTCACAGCCGGAGGCTTCGGGGCACTGCTCCCGCCCGCCAGACCACCCTCTCCCAGCCCCACCGCTGGCCCCGGGACCCACGCAGGCAAGGGGCCGTGGGCTGGGGCAGCCTCCCCACTCTTCCACAGCGGTGAGCTGCCCAAGGGCACTTCTTCCACCCTGCAGAAATCACTAGGACTTTAGACTTAGTATTTTTTAAAGCTGTTTGGCTCTTCAGAGCCACGTGCTCTGTTTTACGTTGTGACATGAGTCAGATATCTCTCTCAATGCCCCATCTGAATATACGTATTCCCATTTGTTTAAATCCTGTCCTTCCAGCTTTGGGCACCCCAACTCTTCCCATGTCTACATGCTCTATAGCAAGCTAGTTCAGCCAGCAATGAGGCAGACCTGAAGGAAGAAAAGGCCTTTGCCAAATATGCCCTTACAACTTCACCATGTCACACATTATTGATCTAAGAATCTCACTAATTTCAAAATACAAAAATGTTTGTGGCTATCCTGAAGGAAAGAAGCGTAAGTTAACCTCGTGCCTAGGATAAGACCTTGGTTTACAAATTTTTCTCCCAGCTAGAAATTTCTAATTTTTTAAAAAAAAAACCAACTTGATCAGGAAATAATCCATTTAAATAGAAATTGTGAATGCTGATAAAGATATTGTTGAGCTCTTTTTTCAGAGTATCTTACAAAAAATCCAACAAAGATAGTAGGGTTTTTTCACTGGTTTGGACGGACTTCATTCATGCAGCTCTTATCTCCTTGAAACACTTGACAGATATTTATACTGGTTTTACTCTAATTTTTCAACCTTCTAAAAATCAGGTTTGTACAGTAAAATTCTAGTCCCTTCTTGTGGATTTTGCCAGTTGCTTTACTAATGCAACCAAAACCTCATCCTTGGACTCCAGCAATTTTTAATAAACCTACATTAGCAGATGAGCTTTATACTTCTGAGTGATGGGTGTAAACTAAATACTAAAAATATAAAAAGATAATATGTAGGCCAATGTTTAGTTTCAGCTAGATCAAGGAAAAGCTGAAGTAATTCAATAGATCTAAAATTTGCAGTTTTAGATAGAGTCTCAGTGGAGATTGTGGTTTGTAACTTCCATATATGAAGTAGATGAAGTGGCTCTAGATACATTATTTTCTCATCACATTTACAGGCTAACAGTTATACTCATTTCAGTGAAAGTCACGATCACATGAATGTTAGTCCTGTGTAAACTGTTCCAAGACAAACCTTGCTTCATTTTGGATATTGGTGATAAATCAAAGCTCAGCAGAGGCGAGCTGAAAATTTATATTGGATGTATTGACGGATTTGTTTTTGTTAGTTAATTCAGCCTATGAGAGAATGAGCAACAGTCACCCAACAGAATCCCACATCTCTAGATTAAAGATACTTCTACACTCAGTTAAGACTCTCTGATTACTACCAGCTAATTTCTAATGAGGCTGGGCTGTAATTTGCAGGTTTGCTTCAAGTCCAACTTCCTCCATCCTCAAAGCCAAGTGTTACATCAAATAAGCCTCAAAATTCCCACTTAATTTTGACTTCCACTTAACTCCTTGACTATCTGCCACTGCTCCCTCCCATTCCCACAGCTATTATTTATACAAACACACAGACATGCTCGTGCTCCAGTGCCACTGGTAGCATAAGGATCTTTTGCTGAAAAGGGCCTTCTTTTGATGTAGAATGGCTGCAGCAGAATTCATCCTTTCCCACAGGCTCTCCTGAAGTTTCCATTCCTGTGAACCTAAAACCAGAAGAGAAAAAAAATCGTAGATGTGAAAAGGAAGCTTTAAGGACTCTGGAACTTGCAAAAAATCCATGGCTTTGTGTTCAGGGAAACCCAAATCATTAGGTTTCCTGAAGCTGTGGCAGTACTATGGGCAAAATAGAGGTCCAGATCCTTGGCGGATGTTAACCGGCAGGGCTATGCTGCTTACCTCAGCCTCATCTGGCCCATGATGATTTCTGTGGGGTTTTTTTGCATGTAAGTACCATTCATATCCAGGAGCATTCGGCATGTTTTCTTTTCTATATTCTTTCAGTCTGGTTATCTGACTCACTACCAAAACAAATAAACTAAAATAACCCTACACACATGTCTATTGTATCGTATCCACAAAGGATTCTGTTATTACATATGCAGAAGCGGAACTTCTAGAAAATAAAACACGAAACAGTTTGAGTCTCTAAGGCCAATTACAACTACTCTGATTTAAAAGGATTATAGAGAAGCAGGCTCTGTGCAATAATTTCCAGTCTAATTACAATTTACAAAGAATCTTCATTGTTGTCAAAAATATTTAATGTGCCTTGGCATTTAGCAAATAATCTAATTCGATTTTTTTTTTTTGGTCACACAACATGATCGCACACAATTCTCCAAGCTGTTTACAGTGAGCAAAATTATCCTTGTAGCTAGACAGTTAGATCCTTCTGAATTGGTAATCAAACATGATTGTGATTGCACTGAATTTTTAGTGCTGTCACAAGTGTGTACTTACTAATCGCACAACTATGAGAATAGCTGCAAAACCCTAAGCTTTATGAATAAAATTCACCATGAGAGCAAAAGAGAGAGTGAGAAAGAGAGAATGACCAGTCTTTAGCAGGATTATTTGCTGTCTAATAGAGGTCAGAACCCCAATACAGTTTAACAATATAACAGGCATACACCTAAATGGATATGTCAGTTTTTACAGTATTAAATTATTTAGCAGTAATTACCCCAGCACGTGGATACTATAAATGTAGGTCTTATAAGTACGAGAAAATAGTCTGCTTTGTTCATTCAAATTGATGGTTTGGCGGTCAGCTATAAAAGTACCGACAGTTGCCAGCGTTCTATGTTGTGTGCAAGCAAGAAGTGGATAGAGACCTTCCCTGGTGGAGGAAATTTTAAAATAAAGCTCAGGACTTATGATAAAGGTATGTAAAAAATATGAAGTGGAGAGCTCTCTCTTTTCACAGAACTGGAAAAGTATAACTGGAGCACCACAATGGGGTGGAAGAGACATTCCTCTGTGCAGTCAGAGACTCCTAATTTTGGCTCCAGAAGACCCCATGCTGAGTCTAACAATCCGTTCTATATTGGCTTTTCTGCTGAGACTTCCAATACAGCTGAGAGTTATGAAGATGAGTTTTAGAGGTGATAGGTCTGACCGGTTTGTAGAAAACAAAAATACCATCTATTGTTATGCACTGCTCAACCTTGATTCAAAGACCAACAGAAGAGAAGCTCCATTGACCAGATGCCAGCAACTGAGACATCCACATTTCAAAGAATATGTATGATGCAAGACTTACACTTGCAGCAAGGTCCTTTGGATTCTGCAGCAAACTCTAAAGTCTGCAGCAGCTTCCTTCAGTATCTTGGTGCTGACATTTTAATTAATTAAATATAAATCTGAATTATGCAGTTATTAAAGAGGCATCTGCCTTGTTTACTTTGACACTAGAGTCTCACCTTGAAGGATATGGGATGTAGTTTGTGGTAACAAGATAAGCATTTTATGAGTTGTTTCCCTTAAAAAGACAAACAGTGAAATAATGTGAATTCAGCTGATTCAACAAGATTCTGGTTATTTAAGTAACAGTGATGGTATTTGAACATTCATCTTTACATTAGAGAGCTAACAGCATTTAGGAAGAATTTCAAAATTCACATTGCTCAGCAATTATTCCAGGTTGTCATTAGATTCAGGAAAACAGCACTACATCATTTTATACTCAACATAATGTTCGCTAACATGAAGGAGTCTTGACACACTCTGTGATAAATTCCAGGTGTGTGAGCTAGGATTTGGATCCTTTGAAAAACAGGAAAAAAGTAGCTATGTTCTTTATTCAAATGAATGGCAACTCTCTGTAGGCAAATGGGTGAAATTAGATATTTCACAGCAGACTCGAAAATAAAGAACTTCAGTTCAGTAGTTTTGTCATATCAGAGAAACTGTTCTCTGACTCAGTATCATGATATTTGCATATATAACAAAAATTCTGCACACCAATTGTGTTGCAGATGCTAAATCATGCAGAAAAATCTTATAACCCACAGAGATCCATTCAGTGGATGGGGATGGGGTACATGTTTATCCTTTTATTTTTTTAAATGATAAACATAAAATAGATAGCAGGCATTTTGTTGTTATGACAATTTGGCATCTTCTGAGCAAATGTATTTGCTTACTATATATACATCTTCAAGCTGTCAAGTAATTGGACAACCATTGCCCTCTCCTCATATTACAAGTTTGATTAAAATGGCAGAGGCCAGATGCCCAGCTCACTCACAAATTCTTTAATTAGAGGGTCTCCTGAACCTCCGAACCACTTGAATGAAAAAAAAGAGCAATTAACACTTTTCCAGGGCTCCCTTCGTCCATCTGCCACAGCACAGGTGAAAAAAAAAAAAAAGAAAAAAAAAAAAGAAAGGAAGAAAGAAAAGACAATAATGGATCCTTTCTCCAGAAAACACTGGACTCTGAGTGTGCTCCTCCAGCCAGTCCATCAAAAACATCCCTCCCTCCCCCTGCAGAAGATGAAAAGCCTCTAGGTTTTCAAATATGTTAACTGCACAGTACATCGTCTAGGGGAGAAAAATCATGTGGAAGCTACACAGACGGGCACAACATGTCTTTAATCACCCCCATTTCCATCAGGCAAGAAAGCTTCACAAAGCTCAGTTGGTTAGATGCAAGGGCTTGACATGTGAGGGCATCCACTTCCCACCCCCATGCTGCCCCCCCAGCCATCCACGGTATCAAATGAGATCTGTTATCAGCCTTAGTTAGATCATAATGAAATAATTGCAGGACTCAGCTGAGGGTGACTGCAGTGTAGCGAGGTGAATTAATTTTCCCACCACAGCAGGGCATGTCAGATCTGGCCACGAGCAGGTCAAGCCATTATTTTTTGTGGGTGTGTGAAAGTGATTGACTGGATTTCTGCACTTTGGGAGGGTTTGCAGAAGAAAAACAAAGGTGCACCTCAGTCATGCTTTATCCTTTAGATGGCAGGCACAAATGAAAGTAAAACAGTTCATAAATTAACACAGAAAGAACCTTTTTATTCAGGTTTAAAAAGAAATCTCGTGCAACTTGTGCAACTTCAGAAATTTCATCAGGCATCTGTAAAATATGCGTTTCAATCCACTCCAGGGAAGATGCTGATTTTTTTTGAGGGTTGTAGTAAGTTTATGGCTAAAATGTTAGCAATATGCAACTTCTAATTATCAATATCACAGCTCCTACTCCCATAAATGGGACCGCTACATTGAAGATAAAACATTCAGTATGGCTCAGAGAGGTATTTTGGATCCAAATACTTTGAAACATTGTACTGAAGGCCAAACAGCACATTATGTGCTCAGTAAAGCTAACCAAATGTCTATCATTTTTCCCCAGCTATTTGGGGGTAGGGACAATTGTGATTTTCAAAATTTCCTGTGTTCTCCTAGGTTATGAAAATTGCTGCTTTTGTGAATTTTGGTAAAAGCAAACAGCTTTTTATTTAAAAAGAGCTACTCATTTTAATCAAAACTCACGTAAACCTTAGAAAGGAAAGCTACCTTGCAATTCTGATTTTTCTCTTAAGAAGAAACTACCTGAAAGAAAAATAAAATTTCTACTTATGTTTTTCTCTGTACTTCCATATCAAATTTTTACATGCTGTTAGCTCAGTTATTGACATTCACTGGCAATAAAAGAAAAATGTGGAGTCCTACTATAGTGCTATGTTATTTGGTAAAGACTTTTTGTGTTTTTTTTTTAAGTAGGTACTACTGAGTTGTATGGTTGTGTTGTACAATTTTTCCAAGAATGGTGTTGTGAAGAAATCATCTTCGCTGAAGCCATCCTCAGAATCTGCTTTGACTCGCAGGAATCCCCTGGCAATTTCCATTGTGGCCATGAAGAGGAAACACAATGTTTGTTGCCTCAAGAAACGGAAAATGCTCATTGAAAAAGTTCACCAGCTCTTGCAAACTACTAGAGATGATTGGAAAGACGAGTACTTGGAGACCAGTGGAATCTTACAGAGGAATTAAATTAGGTAATTGAACAGTATGATTTTAATGTAAAACACTCAAGGCTGAACTGACTACTAAAAACCAGCATTAGGAAGAAAAGACACCTGCACTACAAACCTTAGGGTTTCCCCTCATTTTCTTCTTGAATCTAGAAGTAATGAGAAACGGGGTGTTAGTTGCGTTCTGTACTCATTTCCCATTGGTGGATGGAGGGGAGAGGCACGTTTTCAGAGGTGACTTTGCTATTTCCTTTCTGTTTCTTTTTTCCCATAGCCTTTAGAAAAAGGGAAGGACATGAAGGAAGGGAGCACTACTCAGACTTCTCTTGTTAAAAATAATGAGATGAGAAAAAAAAATTGTGCAAACATCTATATAAACCCCAAGCTGTGCTTTCTTAATTACAGAGGAGGCAGAAACACCTCTAAAATACCCCTAGCAATTATTCACCTGTCTTTCTTTTTAGCAACTTTCCAGGTCCAGTCACCTGAGAGGCTCTAGTGGAACCTCCTGACAAGCTGAGTGAGAACAATGTGATTATTTAGCATCAAGAGAATACAAAACCTAATACTACAGCACCTCAGCTGAAAAAAACACATAAAAAATACATCCCTCATGAGATACTAATACCGTCTTATACCAATATCTGGACTGCAGCAGGAGATACCCACAGCTCTTCCTCAAAGAAAAGGAAAGAGAAAAAGTGGACAGTGAAGGATGATACTCTCAGACTTTCCAGGCCCTGTTTGTTTTGCTTCAGCCTAAGGTGTTGGCTCATTTTTACTCCTGATGCATGCAAACTGCATCATTACAGACAGCATCTATTAATGCCGCACGAGAAATTGTATGTCAAACCACTTTTAGGGACTATTCTTTCTCTATAGTGTCTATTTTCTGGTTGTTTTATATACCTGTATCTATAATATGTACATATGTATGTATATATATTTGTGTGTGTATATATATTTCGCTCCTATGTCTCCTCACTGATGAGCCTGTCCATCTCTCTCATTAACCCCTGGGCTGCCACTCCCAGTCCCTCAAACACGGGAACCTCTCTGCTCCTGAGTACACTTTGGGGACAGAGGAAAATACCAGACTCTGGCCCCAAGCACTGATAGAGTCCATGGAAGATTTTCTGGACAGCTGTGACAGCAAAGGGCCAGGAAGAAAAGGTAAGGAGACGGCATTTTCTTGAGTGGAGAGGAATGAAAAATACTCCAGCAGATGTCCACATCGAAGTATTTTCTGGGCTGGCATAACTTACAGCAACACAGACCTGCTTGATATTGTCTGGAGAGTCAATTTTTCCCCAGGGAGCCCAAAACTGGGGAAGTGGAAAGTGGCCTTTTATCCATTCGTTGTCCTTTCTTAAATAGCTGTTTCAAACTATTTCCTCTGCTCTGTTTCCTGCTGCTTCCCGTCGATGCTGCCCATGAGATGGAAACCTCCCCTACCTCCGCAATCCGCTGACAAAGCACAGTACAAAAAAGCTGTTCTCCAGGGTACACACCTGTGTTTTATCACACCACCTTGTCTCCCTCCCTCCTCCCTCCCACTGCCATCCTCTGATGTCTCATACACAGAATTTCCTCGGCCTGAGACTGTAAGACCCTCCGGGCAGAGACCTTGTCTTTTTGTACGTTTGTGAAGTGCTGCTCCTTTCCCCAGAGTTCAGCCCTTCGTTGCTCTTCCATCTCTTCAACAACACGGAGCTTTACTCTCTCTCTGACATAAAATTCTACTTTAAAAATGCTTTCATACCGTTGTGGGTCTTGAAGCTCCAGTAGCAGCAAGGCAACGTGTTCTATAAATGGCATGAACGCTGATTGGTAATATCATGTGTTAATTGGCAATATCTGCCTTCAGTAGGCTCTGCAATATGTGTTATATCACACTGACTAGTTACATACCCAACTATTTGCGGGATAAATGTGTGCTCCTTTGAAGGAAGGATGTGAATTCAGTAGTTTTGTTTAATTAGCCTTTACGGCCTGTCAAAAGCTGGAAAGTGAAGAGAGCATCCATCGAATGTGACATACTGTCAAAACCAGGCAAGGCAAGTATTGTCTCCCCTGCTGTACAGTTCCCTCAGAAACATCCCCTTGAGATAAACATCTTAGCAGTATCAAACTCTTGGCAACCCTGACCTGATCCAGAGCTCACAAAAGGCAATAGGAGTCTTCCACAGACTTCACTGGTTTTCAAGTGCATCACTGGTGCTCCTTTGGTCTTAGCAGTCAGACAGGATTCTGCTCCCCCCAGGACGGCTCTAGATGAGAAACCAGTGACACAGCACAGTGATCTTCTCTAGGTTGTGTTTTTACTTTTCCTTTTTTTGCCAAACCGGAGGCGTGTTTCCTTGAACATGGAAGGAGTTTCTGTACCCAGTCTCTGTACCCAGAATTCACCGTCCAGCACCGCAAAGCTCCGCTCCCAAGACCCCCGGTCCCGCTCCTGCTGCCCCAGCCCTGCTCACAACTGCTCCTCCTGGATTTTGGGTGGCTTTCCTGCCACCGGACGCTCAGCAACTGCAAACCCAGTATCACATCCCCTGTGTGCCACCAAGGAGATCCCCCTGCTTACATGCTCAGCTCTGACCTGGCATGTGCTGTCTGAAATCCCTCCATTGTCTCTGCCTGTTATTTTCTTTGTATTTAAAGAGGTTCAGTTGCTTCTTCTTCAGAGCCTGAAAAGGAGTGTTTGGCAAGCCCACTGATTTTAATGAGATCTATTATTGTCTTTGGATCAAAGGCTCACTTGATGGCAGCTATTAGCACCTTCCACCATAACAGTAATTTAAAGGTGACCACAGGCATTTTCTGTTTACTCCTCAACAGTACCCCCTCTTTCTTCCACCCAGATTGGAGAGGTCTGTGGGCACATACTTGACCAAGAATGAACCTGGAGTGTGTCTTCACTGTCAACAAAGGTGTAGGAGGGGGAAAAGGGAATCTCAGTATTATAATCCACACTATTTCCTTGCAAATTCAGGTGGAATAAAAGCTTTAGTTTTCATTCTTTTGTAGGCACCGCTGTAATCTCTTTACTTACACAGTCGACTTTACCTAACTGGCATCCAATATAAACTAGAGCATCCAGTTCACCACAACGGTACAGGAATATATCTATATATCTGTATTTTTTACCTTGCCTAAACCACTCTTATTGGGGGGAATTGCTGGTTTTACTAGGCTGGCCTGTTCCACTTGAGGGAAGTCAACTCCGTCCTTTCTCCTCTCCTTCCACAAACTCTCCTGCTGAAGCTGCTTTAACCTCATGGGTGAAAATAAAACAGAACTTACCTTCTAACAGCTGAAGACTTAAATTAAGCTATTTCTGAGAGAAAAAGCAGGCCGGAAACCTACTCATTTTAATAAACAGCCAAACTTTACCTTACACAGGACTGAGCTGATAATCAGTTGATAATACCTGAGAGTAATATCTAATTTATAATACTGGTATCACAGATTAGATTTTCCAGGCTGTCCAGCTGATGCACAGGAGAATGCCAGGTCTCTGGCATGCCATTTTTCAAAATGGGCTCCTAATAAGCGGTGCTGTATTTTAAAAACCATTAAACATGCTAACATCTTCTTCTATCTACTAAGCCAGGTGCAGAGGCACATGGCTGAACCTAACATCCTTTGCAAGGTATTAACATTGCATATAACCACTATTTATTATAGGACTACCAAAGATGAAATAAAGAAAATGAAACGCTTGCACATCTCCAAGAGCAATGGTTTCATTCTGTCTGTTTGCATGACCTATAAAGAAATTTCACGTAACTATTCTTGTCAATCATGTTCAAATAGCTCAGTCCTGCCCTTTCTGTGTCACTCTGCCTTCTCTCCATTGTGCTCGCAATCACTGCTGCCACCCTTACAGCTATTAAAGCAAAACATTCAACCACAAATTGTTAATTTCTGCAGTTACATGTACACTCTCTCTTTTCTATTTCATGGGACTACCGTGTATGTAGTTTATTTTTTATAATGGTTTCCAATTAAATATCACTAATTCAGTCTTAACATCTCATTTTTTACTTAACTTCAAATGCGACGAAGCAACTTATACACCAAATTAATTATGTCTATTATCACTTAAAGAAATCCACTTAATTCTGTCAAGTCTGGCAAATGATATAAAAATGTTGGTTTGATAATATTAACATCAACAACTTAAACTGTATTTAAACTGGGGAGGAAGAAAATAGAAATAATTAATTGCTCATCACAAATCTGCCCAATATGGAATGCCATGTGGTTCTGCTTTTCTAATAAATTAGTTTGCTTTCTCTGCACTATTCTTTGTGAGGTATATAAGTAGTTAAAGGAGCATATTGAAAAATGAACAATCAGGCTAACGAGGAAAGTGATTAAAAGTTATTAAAACCAGAGCCAAAATACTGAGGAAGATGTAGAAGTTTTGAAATGTTGTCCCATGTGAGCAGGACCAGAAAGCGTTTACCTTTTCCTTTCTATTCTTCTGTTTGTATTCCTCCACTAACCAACGTGAGAAAAATTTATGATGAAAAATAAAACAAAACAACACAGGAGAGGAACTGGGACAATCACATTGATTTAAGTGCTAAAACTGATGAAGGGAGGGACAAAATTCAGGCCTCCAATGTCACAGAGGCTTGCACTGTGATGACTTTACTAGGGCTCTGCGTGGGGAGCGGGTATGTCTGAGCAGACCCCAGTCTCTTTACATCGCACCCGGGCCAGACGCGGGGGGCAGCAGCCATTAGCAGCCGGCACCCCTCCTCGCGCAGCTCCACCCCGAGCGCCTGGCAGCCAGCGGACGCCGGCATGGGCGGGTGTCACGGCAATCTAAACAGACAGAGCAGAAATGAATTTCACCACCAGAGATTAGCCAGCAAATTAAACTCAACCTCCCTGACGGAAAAGCGCAGCGATGGAAAGCGCCTAACTCTTTGCCACGCTCCCGAGAGCTGTCCCTGCCCACGGTGCCTCTCCGACACCCGCTCCCTCAGCACCGCTGAACCCAGCGACAGGGGACACCCGATTTTTTGGCTGGGCAGAAGCCAGGAGGAGACAATGGCCAGAGAGCTGCCAGTGCAGCCCGCAAACACGGGACGAGGCCTCGGTGCAGGCCGCTTTCTGCAAAAGCCTCCCACAAAATAGAGAGCCAGATTCACCACAAGTTCATTACTCTGTTTGTAATAGTAATATTGACTTACACAAGGTGATGGTCCAAAGTCCCACATTTATTCCCAGGGCACAGTCTCATTTAGGTGTTCAGACTGCCCCCAAAAATAAGCACTTCATGGTAAGTGTTTGCAGAGTGAGGCACTATTTACCTATTTTCTGACACCAGAAAATCCCCCTCTCGGTTTGCCAGTCCATGTGCTCACACATTTTTCTCACTTTATCTTCCAAGGCCATGTTAGCCAGGTGTATACCATGACCAGAGCTGGCTTCCACGGTGATCTTTCTGAGGGAAACTTTGCAGTTTTGAAGAACCAAAAATCCAGATCAGAGTAAAGAGTGGAGGTTTCAAAGCTGGGTATGGAAAGGAAAATTCAAGCTACTGTAAATGATTGAAACGCTTTGGTTAGAAGTGCTGAGTGCAGGGGAAGCCCAAGTACAGACACCTCCAGCTCAGCTATGGCCCTACAAGCAGAACAGGGCACCAGAGCAGCGTGCTGGGGAGCTCCAAAACCTGCTGCCGCAGAGGCATGCCTGGCACCGGGAGCTGCAAGGGCAGCGTGGGGCTGCAGGAGGGTCACACCAGCAGCAGGGATGAAGCCCCGGACCACCCCAGCCCAGGAAGCCCACAGGGTGGACAGCAGAGAGGGAGCAGTGAGGAGCCAGGCTGGTTTTGACAGAAATCTGCTTCGCTGTCCAGTTTTAAAATCGTTTGGAAGATGTGTCAGCACAGGCCTGTTCTTTTGAAATGTCTCAGTGCCAGCAAACAAGTGTGTTTTTAGGAGAAGAAATGTTTCAGCACAAAAGCTTTGACCAGATTCACAGAGCACAGTCTGCTAAACATCCTCCTCAGCAGTCAATCTATAGGATATAAGAGTCTGCTTTAGCCAGAAAAATAAAAGCCCCGTTTCTTAATTCGTGCTGTCACAGCTCACACCTTGTACCTTTAGAGGTCAACCTCCAGCATTTAGCCAAGACAGCAACCTGTAACAAGACCTCTGCTGATCACTGAAATCCGTGTATAAGCCCGATCCAAAGTTCAGAGAAGATGGCAGGAGGTTTTCCATCAGCCTCAGTATACACAAAGACCTTAATGAAGAGCGTGGATGTTCCCAGACAGTTTTCACACATTCATGACTGTTTTTCCACCCACTGAAAGGACTGATTTTATCTTGTATTGCTTGAGTCCAACCATGAGATGTACTGATTGGAAAATCTCAATGCATGAAAGAGGTTCTGCTAAACAGGGATACAGGATTCTGCCCTGACTCAACCCCTTCACTCCACTTCAGTGGTGAAAAGGGGATACCATGCCTCCATTGCTTGCCAGTACTGAATTCCCAAACCAAAGGAATATTTTCTGCTGCCATAAAACCCCCAGAGGCATTTCTTCATGCTAAACTCACCTCCTTCCCTGCAAGGGGAAAAGAAGGAAGGAGACATGTCTGGAAGGGTGTTTGAGGATATAATCTCCATTTTGTCACCAAAACCTCAGTGGCAAAGATCCCCTTAGCAGCTGTTTCAAATCAAAGCAACAAAGCAGTATCTAGCTCACATGGGGATAGGACGCTGGGAAATCGGGGAGTCAGTCTTCTATGAAATGGATCCTGGAGTAGAAAATAAATGAGTCTTCTGCATCTAGTGTCCTTCTACCAGCCTCTACTCTCAGGAAAGACAGCAAAACTGAACAAAAATCACTTATAATATAGAGCAATAGATAATTTAATAACCACCTGGAGAAGGAGAGACTTAAGCCCTTGGACCAGCAGTGAAAGCAAGCTGCAAAGTCAAAGCCTTTCTCCTTGGCAAATGCCCAACAAGCAGCTATTTCTGATTTGCACACACAAAGTGTGTTTATATCTTTCACGCAAATTCCTATCCAAAAGAAGGGCTGCACAGCAAATATTCCCTGTCGCTGCTTTCCCCTGTCGTCCCTGCTGGAGACCGTGGAGCATGCTTGAGAGATCTTGTCCAGCCCCACTGGGAGGCTTTGACGAGAACCCTTTTCTAGCACATGGTCCTAAGTGGTATCAAAAATAGTAATTCAGCCATCTCTAAGCAAACAAAAACAGAGTCTGCAAGAGACAAGAGGCTGCCAAATCTGAAGTGATGCATGTAACGTTTTTCTTTCAGGAAGGAGGGATGTTTTCTCTTTCATCTGTTTTCTGTTTGTTCATTTGGTTTCATTCATTTACAAGAGTCTCCTTTTAACCAAAGGGGAAAAAGTTGATGTTTATTTACATCCTCTCTGCATAATAAGGCCCTGGCCCTCACACACATATGTGTAGTCCCGCTTAAGTCAATGGGATTACTTGCCTGAGGAAAGCTAAATAAGTACCCAAGCCCTTGAAGGAGCAGGGCATAAAATAGCTACCTATTGACATAAAATAGCCACCTATTGCAGTAACCCAAATAATCAGATTCGGCAGTTGTCCCCCTTTTTCTTCATTTAATCCACAAAGTTGTGTTCTGTTTTGTTGTTAAATCAACACAAAGTTATCACCGGAGTTAAGGAGGCAGCACCCAGTCTGATTTCCACGCTGCCCGACATGCAGCCCTTCGTTATAATCATCATAATAATATTAAATAAAAGATAAGGACCGCTGTCAAAAAGTTAATCATCAAAAGCTGGGAATCACATAGCGAATCTGTCAGTCATCTGAACTGGACGGGGTCATGAAAATGAAAGGGAAAGAATGCGCAGTCCGCAGATGATGCTTACATGCTAATAAAAAGCAGCCAGGCAAAAACATATATGCACAAGACTGAGCAATTTGTCACCCTGGGCTATCATGGCTGTTCCCCTGCCTATTGTAACAATGCCAGCATTCAAAATAGTCAGAAAGGAGCTTACAGGAGCTGAATGCCAGCACATGTGTTTTTCCAGCTGGAGCCGAGTCCTGGACCAGCTTCTGAATTCTAGTTTAAGTTTCTTACTCTCTCCCTCAAACAGGAAAAACACATAATGCAAAGACTGAAAGCCCTAAAATAAAAATGTTGAAGAGAAACTAATGCTGGAAAGAGTCCTAAAAACATAGCTGCGAATCTGGAAGTGTTAACCATCCCCCTGCTGCACACATACCTTCCTCTCCATAGAGCCTCGCCGAGGCTCGTCTTCCCGCAACGCGGGAGCCCAGGGACGGCAGACCCCCCAGCACCCTCCCTGCCTTGCACCCACAGCCCAGCACGCCCCTGGCCCTACCGAGGCTCTCGGGCTGGGAAGGGCTTTCTAAGTTTGCCTCAGCCTGGCGTTGAACACTGTACCTCTGAAAACTTTCAAATGCTTTGATCCTTTCACTGTTTTGGTCTTGCAGTATTAATAGAGCTTCCCTCTCAGCCTCTCGCCTTCTTCAGCAGGAATAGTTCAATGCTGTGCAAGTGCTCGTTTAAAAAAAAAAAATAGTTTGAAACCCTCTCCAAAGTTTACAGTCACCTACTCCAGGCATAATCATTTCAAACTCTGCAGCACTTCACATTTGGTTAAAACCACTTCAGTTTAGAAGTGATTAGAGGTTGAAGATTTGCAGTTTAAAATTTAAATTAAACTGTTTAAAATTATTGGAACACTTCACACATTTAAAGCAAATAATTTTTTTTTAATTATTTATCTTTCCTTCCCAGTAGTCCTGGATTTTCAGTAGCAAACTTGCAGAGCAGAAGCAGCTATTAAAGAATCAGATTTAGGGACCAGAAGTCAGATTTAGGTTTTCAAATCCCAGTAACTTACAAAAGAGAAAGTTGTGAAAAGGACTGTGTTTCCACAACTGCAAGGACAGCAAAAATATCTGTAGATACATAGAGAGAGAAGCATGGGAATGGATAATAATAGTGTGTGGTTTAAGGCTTGTGCTAAAATATTACTTCAGAACATTTGCAGCCAAATTCCGTTATTTATAAAAAGCCTATACCAAAGGCAAATAAGCACACTATACTCTACATAATTTCATTTTAGCCTTCTAAGATTTCATATTTTAGTTAGACAAATTAACAGAAGGACAGTAACAATAAATCCTCCTCTCCAAATGAATGTCTTTTTCTTCCCCTCCCAAAGACACAGACAACATCCCCAAACTTATCACTCCTACAAATCTACGTGGCACAACATGTTATCTATATCTGACCTGTAAACTAAACTGCTATCTGTTTCATAGAAATTAATCCCGAGTTCCTCCCAAGGAGCACTAGTGCTTGTGTCGAATTGCAGCTCCCCATTCAGAGCAAGAATCGCACAGCGCGCGCATGTACGTAGGTAAACCAGAGCTGGACCGAGACATTACATAGAGCATAGCCTTATGCTTTCAGCTCGCAGGGTCTGACAAAGCAAGCCGAAAAATAACATAGTTCCTAGTTTACATCACTACTAAAAACAGGCAACCCCCACTCTCGGATGGGCTGGGAGGGAGGAGAGGAGAGCAGCTTCTCAGACGGTTCAAAAACAACCCCCTGTTCCAGCTTTCCACCCCCCGAGGCAGGGCAGGGCGCGGGGCCGGGCCGGCCGGCAGCTCGCAGCCGCGCTCGGGTTCTCCCCCCCCGCGGCCCCGCTCCGCGGCGGCTCCGGCGCCGGGGCCTCCCCGCCCGCTTCGCGGCAGCGCTCGTGGGGTGGCACCGGCCTTTGTGTGCGTATTGACGGGAAGCGTGGGCTTGTTTCGTTTCTTCCTGCAGGGAAGGAGGTGGAAAAGAGGACGGCCCTCATAGGTGATTCTTTAAGTGCCCCTAAAAATATATGTATATACGCTTATCACCAGCTTTCATCTGTGTTCCTCTGGCTTCAAAGATCGGTCAGGGCCGAAGAGGGCCTTTATAGTTAGCAAAGGGTCATTTACAGCTAGTCTTTTGTAGTGCTTGGGCTCCTTAATATTGCCACAGAAAAGGTAAAGAAACATAAAAGTAAGGGAAAATCGAACCCAAGACGTATAGTATCATGTTTAACAAACCCCTCAAAAGCAGTTTTCATCCCTCCCTTACATATCCTTCCTAGTATCATGAGCTAACAAACCACATTTTCTTACTAGGTCCATCTACACCTATATATGTACGTGAGAGTTTAGATATACAGGTTGTACTAGACAGCTGTAACAATTCTTCATAGATGGGAATCCCCATCTAAAACAAAAAAAAAAAGGGGGGAAGGCAGAAAAAAAAAGAAAAAAACGTTTTTTTTCAAGTACCCACAAGTAATACTCAACACTTGTACATTCGGTATTCAAATCTTTTACGATCTTTATATTAAAACTTCCTACTTGCCACATGCCTTTTTAAGCATACTAGTCTTTGACACACACACTGAAATCTACCCAGTGTGTTAAAGTTATTGAACTGTCGCGAGCTTCCTGACAGCAGTGCTCTGCTAATGCCAGTTTTGATTCCACTGACATTAATCTTGGTAGGGCTGAGATGCTGTTAATACTCACTTCCTAAGCGAGGTAACCCCTTCAAAGGCTGACACACACCACCTCGCCTTGTTCATCAAATATATAATCTTACTAAATGCTGTAATCTTAAATCCCAACCTAGAGTAACTAGCAGTGCTTACATTATCATTTTTCTTTAAAGTTCATCTAAAGAAAAAAAAAAATTATCTATTAAAGAATTGCAGATTTCAAAAACTACACAGTCAGAACTCAAGACCAACACCTTCTCCATATACTGCACTAAACTGCTTATTAAGCTTTAACATTAACACAATCTAAGATTATTCCTGCCTTTCTGCCAGTCCACCCACGCTTCCATGCACACAACACACATGAATCTTCCAGAACGTCCCACTGAAATTTTAAAGAGCTCTTTTTTTTTTCCATTTGACAACTTTACATCCTCAAATTAAAAAGGGGGAATGTGGTTATAGCATATGATGTAGAAGGAATTATAAAAATGGCCTTTCATTGCCAGTGCTACTCAATGACAGCTCATTTTCTTGTGCCAATAGGAAGAACAAGATTAGAAGTGACTCTAATTCTTACCCAGACTTCAGGCCAGTGAAAGTCAAGTTAAAGAAATAAGGCGCTCAGTCTCTGGAGGGCAAGGGTACCAGTCACTTATTTCTTATGAACACTTGCTGACATGTGCACTAAGCATAATAATAATAATTTTATTTATAAAGTGCTCCCCTACTGAAGTGCTTGGGGCATTGTACAATATCATAAAAGCAATTTAAAATACATTTTAAAACATAGGAAATAATGGACCACCCTCTAATAATAATAATTTTTATTTAGAAAATTATGACAAGAACACTGGCCTAATGTTAGGCACTCCCATAAGCTACAACAGAGAAGAAAGAAAAAAGGAGAAAGAAGGAAAAAAAGAGGAGAGAAGAAGAGAGGAGAGTAAAAAGAAAGAGAAAAAGAAAAACGAGAAAAAGAAAACAGAAAAAGAAAAAAAGAAAAAATAAAAAGAAGAAGAAAAAGAAAAAGAGGAAAGAGAGAGAGAAAGAAGGAAAGAAGGAAAGAGAAAAATAGAGAGAACGAAGATAAAAATCTCTTCTGGTTTTGATTTACAAGTTTTAAGGCTCCTAAAGCATCTGGGTTTAAAAAATCACACATTTGAAGTAGGGCTGTTTTCCTACGTATAATGAAAATCATAAGGGAATAATATGACTAACAAATTGCAGTCAGGTAGTTAATTCTCAGCTCCTGTTAGCTGGCATTGATGCTTCAATTTTCCAGACTAGCTTGAATTACTTCATTTCCTAGATTTCGCTGTTGTAAGTGATATTTCTTATAATGTTAATGCAGGAGCAGTTGGGTACCTTTTTTTCCTTTCATATATTTTATGTATGTAACATTTTTAATTAATGTTTATTTAGGGATAAAAAGAAGGGTTTTTGCATCACAGGAATGGCCAAATTTATCGCACATGCTAATCCACTAGTGTCAGCAAAGTTACCCTGGGGATACATTTGGCTCTACGTTTCACACTATCATATATAATTCCAATGACGAGCATCTCCTGGGGAATAAGAGATAGAAAGCGGAAAGAGAACTGGGAGGTTCAGGGTGGAATGCTGAAGGTGCTTTGACAACACCTGGTGCTGGACGGCTTCGCCCCACACTGGTGTGGAAGGGGCAGTAACCCTGGCTCGGCAGAGAGGGTCCGACGAGGGCACCTATAGCCCCGTCCCGACCGAGACCTCCAGCCAGATCCCGAGGCTGCAGCACTGCTCGCAACCCAGGACTCTGCATACAAGGGTACAAAACGGGATTTTTGCTCTTTTTCGGGAGGCCATCCATGAAGATGCCCACTGTGACTATCACACAGCCAGACTGCTTCTGCAAAGCAGGTTCAGAACTACTGAAAATTTTGGCTAAGTAGGACTGGGAAGGTCAGATAGAAAGACTCCCTTGCTAGGCACAATCAGAGAGCATAGATCAGATTCCTAATTAGGACTCTACTAATTACTTTGAAAGGATGGATATGCTTAACAAGAAACTTCTGCAGAGTGTCCTTGTACACTCCACATTTCCTGTGCATCAGTGTTTTTGCACCCACACTTAGAGGTTAAGATTTTCAAGGAAGACTCAAAATAGATGCATTTTAATAGAAGCTGCTGAATAACTCTCCAAATTTGCTTTGAAAATTTCAACAACAGTGTCAAGGAACACATCTAGTCAGTCTGTACGCTCCCAGGAGAAAGGATTATAGCTTTACTGGTATTTTGGACAACCCCGAACAACTCTTCATACTTAGCAAATACAAATACATTCAAATAGGATTGACTGGTCTTGCATTCTCAAATGTGCATATGCACCCAACAGGCGGACAGTTCTGCTCAGGAATAGAACTGAAATTATCATAACCAACTCACCACTTCATTTTTTTTAAGCCTTTTTCTGTGCCGGTTGCACCTTTTCACTGAGTAGATTTACTTTGGTCTTTAAATTGTATTTTCCTCATTGAATTTCCTCGTTGCGTGCTCCTTTGCATGTTTCATTGCTCAGCATTATCATTCATTAATGTTTCAGCTGCTTTCTTTTGTCTGCTGCCCTTCTCCTGTTAACATCAAGTTTCTTTGCTAGTCAAATAAGTTATCCCGCTCTTTTTATAATGCCTTGGATTCAGCTTTAAAAAAAAATAAAAGCAGGAGGATGAAAAATCTTCAAATGGCTTATTAGAATTCAGTATGACTGGCAAGTGTCATTTAAAAAAGAGATACTGCACCTTTAATAAATTTAATCCACGTCTGATTACAGAGGAAGAAAGCTCTTTTTTAATCTTACAGGGTTGGAATATTGCAATAACTGTTCCATCTGATTTTAAAAATAAGATTTGCTAAAGGTCAACGTATCTCCTGGCCACATATGCAGCAACATTGAAATTTCCTTGGCCAGGGAATAAAAAGATTCTATCATTAAAAATAAAAGCGCAAGGACATCTTGCAAGCCCATAGGGTTTTTAGAAAGAGAAGGAGACATTTCGTTATCAACTAGCAATCATAAGATTTTTAAGCAATATCTCTAATCTGCTTCTCTTCCCCCCACCCCCGCTCCCCACAACCCCCCTTTCCTTTTCACATCAAGGTCTTTTTATCTTCCAATTTTGCATCTAAAGATGAGGTGAATGCCATTAGCTCAATTCAACCTCAAGTGTAGTCAGATGTGCCTGTGATTTCTGAAAAGCACTGTCTAAGGTCACATTAAAATGTATAAGAGCTTTTCTATTCCTGAGAAGGGGGCTTATTATCCATCCATGGTGTAAGGGAGTAATGTCAGTGGCCATAGACTAGGGTGAAAACAAAAGAGATACCAGGGTTTCAGGCTTTTGTCAGGGAACCTCTCTGCCTCTTTTTATTGCTGTCTGAAGCCCTACAGATAGCGCCACAGACTGTAAACTTGGGCAGCTCTGGGGGAGAGAAAAACAAGTTTAGCAGGCTCAGACTCTCCTTCCCTGAACCCTCGTCTTTAAACGCCTAACTCTTTCCACAAAACTGAAAGCCGGGAGCACTACTCCGCACCCACCGAGGGGTTTTGCTCCACACGTTTCCCAGCTGGGAACGCTACCGCGGCAGTGGCCGCCGGAGCCCCGAGCCTGCCGGAGACAGCGGCACCCGCTTTGCTTTGGGCACACCAGCGTCCTCGGAAACGAAACCTGGTAAATGCTCCTTGGGCTTAGAGGCAGGACAAGATCAGAGCTGCCAAATTTGGCAGCAACTTGGAGGCCCTTTTTTTTTTTCCTTTAATTTAAAAAGGGCTGTCAAGAAAAGTTAATGAGTGTTTACTTGGGCATGATGTCCGTATTTTCCTGCAATTGAATTAAGGAGCTGTCACTCAGGGATAATGCGAGTCATCAGTAAAAAATATTACAGTATCAACAGTTTCTGTTTTCCTTCTTTTTAAAAAAAAAATTAACGGTCAAAAGGAAAATTCAGTCATAGGGGATTTTCAAAAACAGATATTCATGGCCTGTTTTAAAACATGTCTCAAATGTAATTGCACATTTTAGACTCAATTCCCGTCTCAGACCTTTGTGAGTGATGTTATAGTTTTAAGTACCTTGTAGATATCCCTTCAGGGCCATGTGCATGGCTGACTTACAGCAGTCTGATGTCTTTCAGAGACTGCAGGCATGCTCTTTCTACCGTACAACTCTGCACTGAACTCCCATGACCTGGTACAGAAGATACACTCTCTTGGTGATCTACTGCTGAAGCTGCAGGTAGGCCTTTTCTGGAAAAACAAGGGATTATTGCCACAACTTCAACAGCCATTTGCCCTAAGGAATGGGCAAACGAAAAGCATGAGACAGGTTTTTTCTTCCTTTTTTTTTTCCAAACAGCAGGTCTGATTCATCTCCTCTCCGAAGCACATTAAACACAATCTAATTTATAAAGGGTGGGCCAAATGTATTCAGGGCATAATACTTCTGAATGTTACACTAGGAGTTAATCTGACCCATAATTTTCCAGCTTGGTAAATTTTCCCATCTTGCAACAGTGATGCCAGTTAAGTGACTCACTGTGATGAGATAATGTAGTGACTTAATTACCATTGTGAACAATGAAGTTACCGTGCAGTTTGTGTACCCTAAAATGGCACGCAAGCCAGTAAAGGTAATTCCTGGCTTTAGTGTGTACCAATGAGTTTATTAGAAGGAATAATAGATTGATATTTCTCTTTCTTTGTGAGTAGGGTTGATAGCTTCCACAATATTTTTTCATGGTGCTGCATATTTTCAAACCTCGCCTCTGAACTCATTAGCTTTTCCCCATGCAAACGACTGCCTGAGAAAAGGGAGCTGAGGCATGTTTGCAAACTCCAAGCAGCAACACAGCTCTGTGATGCAGTCAGCACAATCATTGTGGCATGCAAAGACAATTGCTCGTGCAAAGGAAGCTTTGACGTCTCTGAGATGTTTTTTGCCTGGTAGACAACATGAGCTTGAGTAGAAACCACTCTGTTTCTATGTGCTGACAGTGCAGTTGACAAGTACAGGTGATCCCAGTATAGGTTTCATCTATCTATTTCAAGTACAAACAGCAATGAATATTCAGAATTCCAGGCTTCTAGCCCAGGTGAGGCAAAAACCCTCCTCAAGTTGCCCTGCTCAAGATGATATTGAAAGCCAGACCAGCTCTAAGCACCGCAGAGACAAAGCAAGCTCTTCCAATCCTTCTGGAAAGATAACGATGTGTTGCCTTTGTCCCTGCGTGAGAAGAAGTTGCCATCAGTTGGACAACACCCATTCCTGGCCTCATGTGGCAATAGATACAAAAAATTAAGCTCTTGGTTACATCACTGTATTTACCCTATTTGTCATTTGGTTACATCAGTGTTGTCACTTTCCATCAGCCCCACGGAGCACGGGCAGCAGGTGGCCCAGCTCTTCAGCCTTTACCCTGGCCTCACTAATGTCTAGAGGCCATCACTTGACCTCAGTACAAAGCACACCTGGTGCCTCTCACAGGGCTGAAAACGCTTCCTCTGCAGACTCCAGCCAGCCTGGGATCAGAAGGATGAGTTAAACGCATAACTTCAAATATAGTCAAAGTTGCAGTAGGCTACTTGGTTGGTTTCCACACCCCACATGCCAAATACATCCTCTAAATTACTTCCTTATTTGTCATTTATGTACTTTTGAATTTTAATGAATAGTTCTCTCGTTCTTTGCCAAACTCCTATATTCATAGAAAGCTGGCATTTCACAAATATCAAAGAGTGCTGCTAAGTGAACCAACCTCAGAGAAACTCAGGAATCATCATTCAAATTCCCTGTTGAAACAGGAAAACAGCTAACTGACATTTATCTGTTAAAATACAAATAATATTTCTGCTTATCCTTTCTGTGATCCTGCACAGTCCAGGAACGTCTCCTGGAGTGCTGGGGCTGCAATTTTGTTATGATGCCTTGAGCTCAGCCTTCAAAATCTGCAGCAATATGAATCAGATTGGACTTTCAGTTTTCTGCTGTTCTGTTTAATAGGAAGGTTCATAAAGAAATTGACCCTTCTTTTTTTGGCAGTCATTTGACAGTAGATCATCTTTCTTTTAGTAACCCACATCACTGTTTCCACAGTAATACCGCAGTATTTCCACAGTAATACTGCAGAGCATGGACATTAGCATACTGATAACTGCAGCAACGTGAAACATTTGTTTCATATTCGTCTAGTTTTGTTCTATTTATTTATTTCTTTAGAAGGAAGGATTTTTTCTGATAAGCAATCTCTGACTTAAGGAACAGCTATAATTTTGTTTAGGGAAGATGAAAGACCTCCTCAGAGATCAAGGAAAAGAAACAGGGAAAGAAACGAAGCTGAAATCAACCCAGGTGATTTTTTTCACAGAGCCTTCCAATACAATGCATTGGCGAAGAACAGTGAAGACAGATATGAGACACTGATCACTATATTCTCCCACAGCACAGAGAAAAAGATTTTAGAATCAAAGACCATTCGGCTATCTTCTGTGATGAGAGATGGCTGCTTTGCTTAGATGGTCTCCACTAAAACAGGGAGAGTGACAACTTCCCAGGTACAAAATTGGCTTGTTATGTGGGCTTTAAAATAAGCTGAAAGGAGAAGCTTTTACTTAATCCAAAGAATCAAGTGTGTGCTTTTAACACACAAAATAAGACAGAAGTTGAGGCTCTGAAATAGAAGATGAATAATAAAAGTACTAAAGTCATAAAGTGGCTTTATATGAATGGAAATTCTGTATGGGAAACAAGCAAGAAGAACTAGAAGTATCACTAAATAATGGAAAGGATGAGTGCAAGTGAAACCTTGTAAAATGATTCTCATAACCAGAATATCAGTACGGACAGGTTCAATTTATATAGAAGGGATACAACGGGAAGAGACAGAGGAGGGATGGTTTTGTATGTGAAAAACATCTCCAATGCCAGCAGACGACAATATGAAAATGGAGAATACGGTAGTGAAATTCTTGGATAAAGACAAAAGGAATGAAAATCAAAGGGGAATCTACAGGAGGTAAACGCTATAGATCACCAAGACTGGAGGAAAGCAAGAATAATAATTCTTGGACCAACTCTCAAGATACTTGTAACCACAGGATACCCTCCCCATTGGAGAGTTTAATTTCCCAGATATTTACTGTGCAGCTAGAGCAAGATACAGGCTACATCAAAGAGATTTTTAAATTGTGTGGGAGACAGCTTCATAATCCTGACAGGAGAGATTCCAACCGGTGGAAAAGTCAACCTGGAAGTAATTCTTCCTCAGAGGCTTGAATTAATCACGTAGAAGCGACCAGTAAAGAAACTTAGAACAAGTTAACTACCATCTTCTTGCCCTGAGAGGAAGGCATTCATGGCAAAGTATATGTTTTAAGAAGCCATATTCTGGGTAGGAATGTTAATTTAAACCCAGTCCTCTTGCCTTCAAATCAGTGACAAAGCAACCATTGATTTTGTTCTTTGATGCTGGCCTCATCTTCATCTTGAAGTCAATTCACATTGAGGTGAGAATTTACAGCACACCAGCAATTCTGCACGAAGGGGACGGATTCACCTATGAGATGTTACAGAGGCACTGTCTGAGACACCAAACCTGAGTGCCAAATCACACGGCCTAGTCAAGAGAGAGACATCTCCCCAGGGTGTTTCAACCCACCTAAGATCTGATTGCCCTCTGGATACGCCTAGGCTTCTATGTGAAGCACCTTAGGCACCTACAGTTAGGGAGAATTAATCCCCTGTTCGATCCTCACGCGGATGCTGTTATGCTCCCACTAAGAATACCTTTATGTGAAGCAGCTTACTCTGACGGTATCCATATGGAGAGCGGATAGGAAATAGTTTCAGTGTTGCATACTGTATGCTACTTTTCCTACCTAAAGACGACTGACAGATATATTAAAATGCATCTGTGAGAAAGCAAGCTGTGAAATCTCAAAAGACATAAGAAGCGATTGTTTTTAAGGTCTACATGTAGCTCTTAGCTGTTTGACCATAGAATGGTGGTCTGGGTGATTTTTATACCATTTTTGCCTGTGAAGCTAGAAATAATGCTCTCAGGAAGGAGGGCTGAGGCAGGACACTAGCTTCTCGTGTCGAGGTCTTGCCGTCTCTTTTCCTGAGACAGGTTGCTTCCCTGTCTTCTTCCCAGTAGATTCACGTATACATTTTCCCCCCATTTAAATTAATCTTCATTCAATAAGAGTGAACAGAATTGCATTGTACACCTTATTCTAGAGGAGATCCTTCTCATGCCATATGTAGTATCATTAATATTTTGCTATTTCTACTCGGTATGTCTTACCTGGGATTTCATTTGCCTTTTTCACAGCCACATCGTTGCCAATGGCTTAGGCCCATCTCTATGTACTAGTCTGCAATGTTCGAGGTGCAGACATTTGTCTTCTGTCTAAATGAGTCTCCTTTTCTAACAGAAATTCTTGTTATTGTTTCCTAAGTGAAGTACTTTGCACTTTGGACTACTAAATTTAAACCAATTTCTAGTACTAATATTCTCCAGACCATTTGTATTTCTCCTTCTCCTAGCTTTTGGAAGCATAGAGCCAGTTATACAGTGATGATGGAAACTCTCATGGTTTCTTGTAGCATGAAATCTGGGGCTAGTGGCAAAGCCCAGAACACAGAGAAAAATCTTCAGACTGTGTAAATCAACAAAGCTCCTTTGATTCAGTTTTCACAAGGATGTGGCTCCAAATCTCTAGCGTATGTTCAAAAAATGTAGTCCAGTTAATGTGGAAGAAAATCCAAGTGCTATTGTTATTTTGAAGACTTAAGATTATTATTCATGAAATGCACTGGGACAAGAGAAATCTCACAAAGAAAAAGCAAACAAAAAAAAAACCCCAAACATGTAACATTTAAAATTAACTTGAAGATTTTTATCTTAATATGGAAAATAATTTTTCTACCTAGATTTGAGATGTTAATAAGTTTTTCCTTATGCAGACTAACTTGAAAAGAATACAAATGTCATAATCTGGATTAAAATCATTCCTATTCTATTTGAGATATACATCTTGTAATCAAGAACATCCAGGTCCCCCTTTCACAGGCACTACTATATTCCCCAGGGGTTTTCCATGCTGAAGTTAACTTACGCAGGTAGAAAATTTAGAGAGAGTGAGACTTGGAGCATCAACATGCAGGGCAGGAATCTATATACCTGAAAAAATGGATGAACTCATTTTAAAACAGATTTTGCTAGATGCACGCTGTCTCTTAAGGGCTGTCTGTTGCCTCTCCTGGGTTCTCAGAGCTCTCTGTGAGTTCAGAGTTGCAGCTCCTTACTGGATAATCACCAAGGCAGCTTGTGATAAGTATCACGCACAGTGGTGGAAGCAGTTCAGAGTTTCTGAAGGTAAGGTAAATAGGCTTCCATTAATTGGAAAGAGCACTCTTTAATTACTTTTCTAGCCTGGACTAGCCTATTCTAATATATATCATAATTCAGAATACAGTATACTAACTAACGTCTACAGAATTTTCATTACAAAGGGTGAAGAGCTAACTCTTTTGGAGCCAAAGGTAGTTATGCCATTGATTTTAACAAGGTCAAGAATTCACCACAGATAGATAAAGTTATTCCTGACTAGCACTCAGTGCTTGTGTGAGCAAGAGCAAGTCACTTCTCCAGGCTCCTGTGGTCTCTCCCACAGTTTTTGTACTCAAGCCCATTAGCACAGGGACTGTCTCCCAGATTTGTTTGACTGGACCTAAGAGGGTGGGAAGAGCAGCACACAAAAGGTCTCAAGGTGCTAAAAAAAAAGCTAATAAAAATAATGAAATAAATCTAGTATAAGGCAAGATTTCTAAGCACCAGACACATAAGAACATAAAACCCATCCTGGATCAGATGGCAATCTGCCCAGCCTGTGTCCAGTGATGGATGCCTGGGGAAGCAGCAGAGAGGGAGCTCCAGGCTGGGCCTTTCTCCAGTTTACCTGCCAAGCTTCCCTCAATCAGTTTTAAAGACCCCGTGAAGTGTTTACTTCAGAGTTTACTTCTGAAACATATGGTTTAACAACCACGCTGGACTTCAATGAATATGTCTAGTTCTTTTTTTAACTCATTTTCACTTTTCACTTCCACTATATCCTATTCTCAGTTTTGATTATGCACTGCACAAAAAAGGAAGGGGGTTTTTTTTCAAACCTAGTAATTTCACTGGATTGTGAAAAACAGAGCCTAATCCTTCCCTAATCACATTCTCTGCAATATTAGTTATATTATAGATTTCTGTCATACCCCCTCAGAAGTTCTTTTCCAAGCTAAAAAGTCCAACTCTTTCCAGTCCACAGTGTGTGGAAGGCATTCCTGCATCTGGTAAAACACATCACATTTCTCTGTACCGCTTTCAGGTTACCTTTGTCTCTTTTGAGATAGGATAACCGTAACTGCGTTGAGTATTTAAGAGACAGATATGTCATGAACATGGATAATAACATAATGATGCTTTCCATTTTTCCCTCTATTCTTTACATAATCATTCCTAATGTTCCCTTTGCCTTTCTTGAGCTGATCGTTTTGGAGAACTCTCCAAAATTATTTCAACATCTCTGGGTACCTATACCATCCTGTCCATAGATATAAGATATATAGACATGAACAGACAAGGATTTTAGGGAGGATTCCTCCCTCTATATAACTATTTTGCAGTTACCACCATTGAATTTCATTTGCCATCTTAAAACAGTCTTTCTGGATCATGGGATACTTCAATCAAAGCTACTAAATGAATGGTTGTCAAAAGCTAAGTTTTGGCAGATGAAACTTTTAATAACTTTCCTTTATAATAGGTGATCCTATTGTAACCAACTCAACTCCAAGTTATTCAGGAGTCTGACAAGGTTGCAGAGTCTCACTGGAGTTCCCATTGAAAATGAGAAGTAATATTGATGGCACAATAGATCATACTGATGCAATTTTATCGGAGCAGACAGCATACTAGAAGCCACAGTTCGTGCTCCATGTGGCAATTACAGAATTTAGCCATAGCACTTCGGTTAAATACTTGTACTATCTCCTAATTAAACGATTACACTTCACAGTCAGATAGTCCTCTGATTGAGTAAATAAAGGACTGTACAAACTTCCATCACCTTAGCAAAGTTTTTTCCTTTTCTTCTTTTCCTTTTGGTCTTAGATGATCCCTCTGCTTCTACACCTATCATAAGGTAGGAAATATAAGAACGGAAAACAATTCTGAGGAATAAGTAACATAAGACGTTATGGAACTCAGCACCCTTGTGGCAGACATATTTCTGAAAAAAAGCACCCCAAGATATCATTACTTAATTATATGCTAAATTTCTCCTGATTAAAGAAAGCTTCCATTCTTTTCTAATTAAGATATTATATATATATAATATCTAGGATAATTGAAGGAGAATATTCTCCCAGCACTGAACCAAGGAGGGAATCATTTGGTAAGTAATGGCAGGAGCCTGATGCCATCCCTCCACTGCACAGGCTATCAGCCAAAGAGCACCACACAGCTGCAGTTTTACAGAAGGATTTTTGGAGTTCTGTGACAATACAAAAGAGCCCTGTTTTCTACTTGTGCTCTCAAGACAGCAAGAGCTTTTCTGACATTTTATTATATTTATAAAGAAATATTCTAAACTAACATATAAACACATTATTTTTTACAACTACAGATATAATGATATACACATAAAATATATAGTTATGCTTTTATAGATATGAATAAATATATAGGCATTCTATAGGGCCTATATGAAAATGTAGGGAAATTATCTGCTGTAATGTCAGGGACTAAAGGAGTTATGCCCATGTTGTCCTGTTATTTAATAATTCTATATGGAACACATTAGATATACAGCTAGTGGAAAAGCATGAAGAGATCACAGTTCTTAACTTACTTGGAAACTGTCAACATATATGACATCCCATCACTCTTAGGCTGTTACTTTAGCATGAAAAAAGAGTGAGCCAAATTGACCTCTTCTTCATCACTGAATTGGATGATGGGTGAATTGCCATAGCTTTTCCTATGCTTACACATCACACAAGGTTCATAGCTTACTGGCAATTTTATTTTAAAACAACCCTCATGTTCTATTTAGGATGCAGTAGTAATTGCAACTTTTAGTGCGTAGCCTGGGACTGGCTTTTGCAAGGTTGCAAATTTACCTTGTAAATCTGGAGAACCCCAAAATTAGGTTCTCCTCCTCTGTTTACAGAAGAGAAACGACACATGTGGTTTACGAAATGTTTCCCCAGAAGGAGAGCACTAAACATCTGAGTAATGCATGAGATTTACAAACTAAAGCCTACAAAAGTGGTTTTCCAAGAGTAGCAATGATTAACGCAACCCGTCAGAGCTTTATTTATTAGTTGGGCTCTCTGTGCCAACTCCAACCACAGAGTTGGAGGCACGAGCATGCGTGCACTCATACACACGCGTGCACGCGCACACACAACACACTTGTTGTTGCAACATGCTATTAGGATATTTCCTTCCTTTCGTGTAGAAAGCATTATAGAAGATTAACCAGCTCTCCCTTTTCTTCCCAGCACACTGTGATTCTCCAAACTCAGAATTCATGTAATTCTGAAATTCAAACTGGAGGAGGTTTTCCTCATTCTGTGCAGATCAAAGGCAAACAGGGAAAAAAAACAAAATTATGCCTCATATACAATGCAAGGGCCTCTTCATTTCTAAGTTATGCAGATGACCCCTCCGCAAAAATAACAATCTCTAGGAACTTGGAAGAAGAAACTGTAGTCCCAGTTGCTTTGACCTAAATAAAGTGTCTGTGTAATTATCTTCAACAGGGCTTGCCAAAACATCATTTTATACTGTTCAAATGCATATTCTAAGAGGGGATGGAAATTTGAGGGACAGGATGGCAAGCAAAGTACATTTTATTTCTCTGAACAATTAGAAAGATTATAATAATACAGCAAATACTGTGCATCCTGCCACTATGTGCCATCTTCCATCCCAAAGGATCTCAAAGGGACTTGTCACTAATTCCATTTTTCTCGTTCCAAAAAATATGTCAACATTTAACTATTTTGTTCCATACAGTACAATATATACTTAAATTTCATACTTCCCTTTTCATTCTCATGAAAATGTCAATGTGCATTTGTTTGGGTTTTTTTTTTCCAGTGACTTGGGATTCCATGCAGTCTTGATAAACAGGCATCTTTGCTCAAATACAAGCCAAATTTTGCTCATAAATCATACCTTCCTTCTTCATTGCAGACATTTTGCAAACCTTTTACTCGAATATTGGAGATGATTGGGCAATTTTAGTTATACAATAAGAAAACAGATAAAATCTTATTTTGAAAGGATTTGCATGGAAACAAAATCTCAGTTCAGTCGGTGAAAACTGAGGAAATGGGAAGTGAGAATTTTCTTTTTGATGAATACTTTTTTTAAAAAAATTGAACTTTTCATCAAAATGTCTATTAAACAAACAAACAAACAAAGCAATTTTAAATTGATAATTCATTACACTGGAAAACATGATTTACAGGATGATGTAAGCGTTCAATATCATAACATCTTTTTTCATGATAGAAGTACAGATTGATTTGTGAGATACACACCCCAACAGCTGCCTGAAACAGAGGATATATCAAAAAATAGGAGAAACATATTCAACATTCCAAAGTGTTTCGCAGATTTTTAATAAAAATTGAAGTTCTATTTCCTCAAAATTTAGAAAAATAGAAAAAAGGAATAAACATCTCCGGCTTTCTTCTCATTATCTTAAGCTGACATTTCCTTAACCTGACAAATTAAATTCAAGAGTCTTTAGGACTTGACTGTTTGTAACTTCGAGAGGGATTTTTATAGACAGAAAATTATTCCCTGACTTGGAGTCTGGCCAGGGCACTGCAGAGAGCAGCATCTTGAGAAAAAGCGATCTGGTCAAAACAAGGGATACGCTCATGCTAAACTGTTTAATACAAAACCCTCCTCCTGGAAACAAGACGAACTGTCAGACACTACCACAGTGACCATCCCAAACAAAGCAGTAAAGCATTTCATCACGAATGTTATCCCACACTGTGTAATTTCAGACAATAGACACTAGTTTGTTCGCAATGAGTTTGAGCAATTTACCAGGAAATGTGAAAGCTGGTCAAGTAGAGAAAGGAAAAAATTTCCAGCCTATTACAGAAAACCTCAATGAGAAAAAAAATAGAGGGAGAGGATCTCTCCCACACAAGACCTTACTAGGCTGATATCTAGATGCATGCCGATAGTCCCTGTGTTGTTAGAGCTTTATTAGAGCCAACAGTGAAAGGATAAGTAAGACAAAAATTGAGATTTCCAAAGTTCAAAGCATACAATAGTTGATGAACTAGCGACATCTCGAAACTACCATCAGGAGACCCTGTTGGGATCAAATGTAATCTCAGGAGAAATCATATATTTGTGAGGAAGATACGTGTGTTGATCAGATAAAGCTTCAATCATGTAACACAGTAGTGGCTGGGCATATTATTCACAAATATCACAGATACACACTTATTACAAACTCAGGACATTAACATGGATGTGGTACTGAACTCAGTCAGCAGGATGTGGAAAGGAACATAGCAGACAAACGACCAGTAAACATCAGAACAGACTTTAAAAATACCTTGCTAACAGAAGAACCAAGTACAAGCCAGTCTCTTATCATCACAAGAATAAATTGCATTGGCACCAACATCAAGATGCCTGCAAGGTAAACACAAGACTTTGTACAATACTGGCATGAAAAAGGTAACTGTCTTAAACCCAGAAGAAAACACCTTAATTCTCCAAGCGAGTTGGAAGCTCACAAAAACTATAAAAGAAAGAACTTGGTGTGAAATGGTGTTAAGTTATATAATTGATGAGAATTTTAAATGTATAAGAAAGTTCTGCTAATCACATTTAATGTTGCTATTTTAAGTATGGTAAAAAGCACATTAGGAACGGTGGCTTCCCAAGACGGGATATTGTGTTTTGATAGGCTGCTTATGTGATATATTTATGTCTGCTATCTTCAAAAACTCTGCTTTCAAGAAGTGCCTCATGAGAGAGGACACTATACGTGTAGGAAGGACTAAAACCTGAACTATGCGCCACTTTGGCTCTCTCTTTTTTTGTGCTTGAACATCAAACACCAAGGACATCACTTCACTTTTAGTTCACCTTTTTAGCTTACCCGATAACCCTTATGTCGTGGTTTAACCCCAGCTGGCAACTAAGCACCACACAGCCACTCGCTCACTCCCCCCTGAAAGTGAGAAGACTCCTGGGTTGAGATAAAGACAATTTAATAGGCAAAGCGAAAGCCACACGCGCAAGCAAAACAAAAGAAGGAATTCATTCACTACTTCCCATCGGCAGGCAGGTGTTCAGCCATCTCCAGGAAAGCAGGGCTCCATCATGTGTAACGGTTACTTGGGAAGACAAACGCCATCACTCCGAACATCCCCCCCTTCCTTCTTCTTCCCGCAGCTTTATATGCTGAGCATGACTTCATATGGTATGGAACATCCCTTTGGTCAGCTGGGGTCAGCTGTCCCAGCTGTGTCCCCTCCCAACTCCTTGTGCCCCCCCAGCCTCCTCGCTGGTGGGGTGGGGTGAGAAGCAGAAAGGGCCTTGACCCTGTAAGCACTGCTCAGCAATAACAAAAACATCCCTGTGTTATCAACACTGTTCTCAGCACAAATCCAAAATATAGCCCCATACTAGCTACTGAAGAAAATTAACTCTATCCCAGCCAAAACCGGCACATCTTAACACTTCCTTTCATGGAAGTATAACTTCTAGGTGCTGCCTCTTCTCCTTTCTTCCCATGAGTGCAGTAAAGGTGAAGCTACTAATGTCCTTCAAATGAAATGACAACAGCTGTAAAAGAGAAGGCATTGTCTGGGATTCTGAAGAGACATGTTACTTGTCACCTTCTGCGTTACCTGTTAGCGCTGTGCTGACTTACTGCTTTTTTTCTCTTTAAAGTGGATTTCACATTTTTCTCTAGCAGCTCCTTTGGCTTCTGTGGGCCTTTGTTTTATTGTTTATTTTGGTTTTATCTGCAGGAACAATTCATGCTGTTTTTCCTATAGTGTTTTTGTACACTGTGACCCAAAATCTAACACTTCAATTTCTTATTATCTACAACAGAAAATTCCAATATTTTGAATTAACTTTTCTGTTGAGACCAACCTCCACCCAGCATAGGAACATAGGACATAGGATGTCTATATGCTGTATTGTGGGTAGACACAAACACTCTGCCAGTGTGCTAAGCCAACCGCACTCCACTCAACCACAGTTAACAGGCGTTAAACCTGACATAATAAGCCTAGCTGATAATGAACCCAAATATGCTGACTGCAAGAAGGCAGACAACTATCCCACTGCTTACGATGTCCCATTTCTTGCAGCTCAGCAGGGTTATGTCCTTCTACATGTCAATTGAGTGTGGAGCTCACACACCATATCAAGGCATCCACCTCCGAAAGGAAGCCAAGCCAATGGATTCATTTCGTATATCTACAGCCGCTAAATATTTGCAGTGAGCTAAAATACACATTCTGATTACAGCTTTCCTCTGCTAAGACTCATGTTTAAATAATTTTCAACTTCCTTTTTAATTATGTGCCTTAGAGCCTGCTTTCCAGATTGAATCTTTACACTAGGCAGACTGTATCTATGCTAGAACAGCACATCTCGTTTCAGCAGGTATCTGGTTGGAGATGTCACCCAGAAAGCCAACTGTCTTCTGCAGGGGAGGATGAAACACAAGAGAACAAAACTGAGGGGCTGAGGAGCCCAGTACAAGCAAACACAGTGAGCAGATTTGTATATGCATGGTGTGCCTGCCCAGCAGCACATTGCCATGGGTGAGCAGAGCCTCTGATGCTCAGCCCCAGGCAGCAAGGACAGCTTGCAACGGGAGGGCAACTAGAGCCAGGCTGGCCTTCTGAGGCCAGAATTTGCCCTGTCTCAACTCAAATTCAGAAAGACAAGCAAGGAAACTGCTGCAGATGTCCTGAATTTTTGGCCTGTCCTTTTAGAACAATGTAAATCATGTGAGAGGGATCAGCTGAGGAAGTGAAGGAGACAGACGGCTTCTGTGCTAACCAATAACCCTGTCAGGCCTTCCCACTACATGTCTCCCCAAACCCCACAAACTGAGGCAACGCTCAGAGGGACAAAGAAATCCATTAATTGTTTTCCCCTGAATATGTCACAAACATCTCTTGCCCAGTGAACCACTCTCTTCTGTACACCCTGAAAAATCACAAAGCCAGATTATCAGAAGTTGTAAAAAGCATCACATTCAACAATCTCTACAATGGCTGAAGATTGGATCTGATATGTCTGATGGTTATGGGCAGTAAATTCCAAAAACCCTTTATCATTTCATTTTTACATGAGACTGTATTAAATGGTGGCTGTTGGTTGTCTGGAGTTTAATTGCCAGAAGGATTCTCTTCAAAGCTCCACTTCCAAAAAGCAACTAAGAAATTTGTTTTCCCCACTGAAAACAGCTCCTGATTTGGGGAAGTATTGGAATTGGTTATTATTAATCCTTCTGAGTGAAAATTATCTCCCACAGGCAAGTAGTCACAGCAGGTACCAACAATATGCACCTACAGACTTCTACTTACTCAATGTGGGAGCAGAACTGAAGAATTTCTTCCTTCGGTCACAATTTTTTTTTTTCTTTGCCTATCTATAGCTTTCTCTGTAAGGAAAGTGATATTTGCTGTCATAGCTTCAGCCTCACTATGTAAGTTAAAAACATGCCCTGTCTCCATTACATGATTACAGGCAGACTTTCAACTCTGATAGTCTATGAGCTAAAGTCAAGGAACGTGCGCCAGCTGTTACAAAACAGTTTTCCTGGAAAATAGCCACCGGACCAGCAGTCAAACTAGGACATTCTACATACAAGGAAGAATAAAATAAAAAAAAAGCACAGCAGTACAACACATGATTTTAATAAAGTCAGGAATGCCATGAAATGTCCAGAAGAAAACATGTCTATACTAACCACTAAATTTGATGATCCATGAACATTCACTGCAAGAAGAGTACTATGGCACCGAAACACTCACCCCAGCATCTTCACTTTCCATTGAAATCTCTTGCAGAAATTCAGGTGTCTTTCTGTCCTGTCGAAACTTGGATACTTGCTCATCTGAGTATCTGAGGACATCACATTATGTGATGTGTCTCACATCCATCACATGTTCTTTGTTCTCTCATCATCTCCCCATGGAGGAGGAGTATGTGGCGCCAGGCCTCTTGTTTTCCTAGGGATTTTTTTTTTTTCTGGTTTTGTCTGCACATGTTGCTGCATACTGGATAAAGCAAGGTCACAAAGCATGTCTCACACTTGGAGTGGAAGACTGTGAGGCTTGTAATGGTCCTTAGCTTCTTAAGCTTTTGCTTTAGTTGACGGAGAGCTCTCCGAAGGCTGTGTTTCCTTCACAGACTAACTTTACCCAAATGGAAGAGTGCTCTCGAGCCAGAAGAGCAAAACTATCAGTGTCCACCACCAGAATGCTATTTATGTAGCTTTCTACAAAATTCAGTGGATAAATTCCAGGTGTCCCCTAGAGAATTCAAGTGGGGAGTTGTGGCTTGGGCCCATTTCTGATCAGAAATGACTAAGCCTGATGATCCTCATACTATGAACCAGGACAACAAGAGAAATTATAGGTACTGTAGCTTTATTTAACACCCAAAGCAACCTCTGCTACAAATGTTCACACCATGTCCCATGGGTTCAGAGGCTGGGGGTTCAGAGTTAGGAGCCTACTCGTCCTCCCAGACTCCCGGGCTCTTATGCCGGTTTCCTCGTGCCAGCATGAACATAAATCGCACCAACACTAACCACAGACCTACTCACAAATAAGAATGAACTTAAGGACTCAGCTCCCTCCAGACCATAATGTTATGTAAAATCCAGGAGGAGCAGCCGCAAGATGTGACAACATGGCGTGGCCATGATTGCTGGCATATATCATGAGAGGAAGGAGGATGTTTAGTCAGCTTGTCCAGGATGTATTGAGAGCTGTTGGCAGCCGGGAAGGACAGTTTTGGGCAGTCGTCAGGGAAATTGCAGATGCATTAAACATTTTGGAGGGTCCGGGTATCTCAGTTGCAGGAGAATGAACAGCTGGGAAGAGAAGGGGACTGTGAGCACTCTCATCGCGGCTGGGAGGTGCTTCTCTGTGACTGTCTCTGGTTGACCCTGTGCATTTTGATGGCAAAGCAAAGCCATTCTGCCATGCAGAACTGACGGTGCAGCAGCCAAGGCATGCAGGAAGGCGTTGCTACTTGTTTGGGTTTAGCATTTTAGTTATTCTATTGCAAGTTACCCAAACGAACTGCTGTTCCTGGTGGCCGAGGTTCACAACATGGGACTGAAAATCTAAGTCAAAGAAAAGGGAGAGAGTGTGTGTGTGTGTGTGTGTGTATAAACACACATATTAGCTATCCTGAAGATTCAAAACAGAATTGTTCTAGAAACAAGAAAGCTTACATTTAAGACAATGAAAACAATGTCAGACCACCAAGAAAAAACAGAGAATCACATGTTTAGCATATGCATATCAAGGTTTTTAATGTTATCAGAAGGGAAGTTCTTTCAAGAAATGCAAAGTATCCTGATTTGGCTTGAACACAAGTATTCCCTTAGAAATGCTAATCAGTAAGGTAAAAATCTACAGAAGAATATTTTGTACAGATCTTTCATCCTAGATATGGGTGAAACAGGAATAATTTCCTGATGAGATATCTACTATGTTCCCCAACCAGGGCTCAGTATGGCATCAGTTCTAGCTCTACCTTCATCCATGAAAGCACCCCTCTCATAATTTTTTCGTTAGTAGAGGCATGAGCATTTTACTGTACATTGCAAGCATCATTTCAAGGCATCATATTCATGTTGTGCTTCTAAACATGCACAGATGTGTTTGGACAGGCCAATACAGGTTAATTGTAACTTTACCAGTTATATATTGCAAACAAAACACTGACAATAAAACACGAGACAGAAAATCAATATGGTGTCAGACAAATTAATTATCAATGGTATATGGAGTTAAAAATAATGGAATGAGATCATCCACTTAGTTATTTTCAATGGTCTGCCTCTCTGTGATCCTCTTTTGAGTTTAGAAAATTCTCCATAGGTCTGCAAAAGCAGAATAATTACCTGTTCAATCAAGCGCCTTTCTGCACCTGCTTCTGCAATGAAAACTCAAACGCACTTCACCAGCCCCACTCATAGCATTTTGCCTCAGATCACTTCCACCCTTGCTGGGACCTCCTGGTGCTCTTATGCCTTATTATCCCAACTGGGAAATGAGTATTTCCAATTTCCAAATCTTTTCCCATTCTCCCACTTTCCGCTCAGGTGCCCAGCACTGAAACCCACCTAACCACTCCGCTGACCCTCACCTCCCACAAAGCCCTGCTCTTTCTCACTGCCTTCCCATCTCCCTGGCCTGGATTTTGTTCCCATGCATTCCTCGTTCTCTCCTTGCTTCTTTTGGTCTATCCCCTATTTTGCATCTTCCGCATCACCCAGGCTTTCTGAACCTTTTCTTCAAACCTGTTTGAAGGGCTTCTATAGCTCCATCCCACCTGCAGCTCCTATAATCTCCTGTGCTTCATGCCTTTAGGCCAGGTTTCCAACTTGAATGATACAGTTACAGACTGTCCTTTTCCCAAGACAAAAGCAAATGTCTTTGGGCCAAATCCTGAGCTGATATGCATCAGCTTGGCTCCCCTGATTTCAGGGAAAGGGTGCAGGCTCAGAGCAGCTGAGCAGCTCATACGCAGCTTTGCTGTAGGGGATGACTGCAGCACATCACACCGAGAGTTGAGAAGTTCTCATTACCCCAGTAATGGCTACGACTAGTCCTGCCTAAAAGCCAAAGACGGGAGCTGGTATATTGTGTTTTTATAGTTGTGGGTCATTCACAGTTCTGTCAGATACATAATAATCACAACAGACTTTGTTTGGCTGTTTTCAAAAACTTGGAATTGCTTGAGGGGAAAGGGGTGAAAAGCAACAAAAGGACTTAATTAAAGCGTATTCACTGAGGTCACCAAGTTATGACACATACATTTGGTTAAACAATTACATTTTTGTTCATTGTCGCAAAAACTGGCAGTGCAGATTTACAAGGCCAGTTTCTGTCTGCTAACTGTGCTGGTCTGTCTGGAGGCTCCCCTAGTGTCAACATGTGAAAGCAGTGGCCTCCGATAACCGTTTACATAGGACAAAATGTGATTTTTCAGGTCCTCCTCCCTCCTGGATTACCGACCTTTAATTAACAGGACTCAGAGGTCAGTAACTCAGACTTTCTGCATTATGAGACCCTTTCATCAACAAATTACGGCTCAGATCACACCTCCAGGCGCGGCCCTGGGACAGCAGCAGGTGATGACAGCGAGTCAGCCCAGGAGCAGCCCTGGGAGGCTAAGCAGCTCAAAGACAGCCCCGGCGGCACGCAGTCCCCCTCCTGCCCCTTCCTCGGGGCAGAAAGCGCTATCTACCACCAGCCTCTTCCAGCAGCAGCCTATAGCCCTCCCGTGACAGCCCAGCCGTCCCTCCGAGCCACTGCCCCCACACCTGCCCGTGGGAGAGGGAAGCAGCTGAGGAGCTCCACCCGTAGCACCGCACACCTGGGCACAGGCAGGTTCACAATATCCTTACTCCTCTGCACGGACACATAAATCTGCCCCAACAGGTTTCTTTCCCCAGCTGCAAAATGACTGAAATATTCTGCAGATGATAGGTCTCTGAGCAAGATAAATGAATTAACAGGCAGGGCCAAACCCTCAGCTGCGGAGATTTAGACCTGCACTGATTTGATGCAATATGGAGATTTGCTCTTCTCCCCCCGCCCCATATTTCTCTGCAAACCAAAGCTGTTGTCCGGCAGATTCTTCTTGCAGTAAACTTTGCCTAGAGATTATTCTATTGCTTTGGCCATCCTTCTTTTCCACCCCCTTCTTTTTTACACATTTTAACCACATAGCTTTTAAATAAAAGATTTCAGTGCTTACATAACTTGCAGTGTGCCACCCTGACTAATGAAAGCCAGTGAATCTGAGAGTAAAACCTGCCTGAATAATGGTGCTACAAATGAAGAAATAGAAGACACTTAGTAGAATGTTGCCAAGAGAGGTTGCGAGATGCCAGATAAAAGCCCGGGATATATCTAAGGAAACAAGGCAACTGCAAGAGATAAGAAGGCAAGTACAGAGATTTAAGCTCAAGAAATAAAGCAGATTTTTGTAAATCAGGACTACGATATAAAGACAAAGATGGGAGAGGAAACCAGGAAGAACAATATTGAATTTATCAAGACAACACTGAACAAACAAAACAAAACTTGAAAGTACAGTAGTAGGAAGAAAGCACAAGAGAGGGAAATATCATTTGACTGCAGTGCTGGGAAAAAGACAGAACTCCGTAAGTGACAGGGCACAAATCATTAAAAGGACTGGAGTATTCTACAGAGACTTAGAGTCCTGCGTTTAGAGCAACTAGCCGAGAAAAGAGGTTTTGCCTTCAAAAAGCACCTCTGAAATCACAAATGAATGAAATGCGTGGCCTGAGCAAAGCATACAGTAGGTCAAGGCACTGGCAGGCAGTTGCCTTTGATAATCCATGGAACAGCCTGTCAGACAGCAGTGTGCCCTTTCTGATGTCTGTTTGGTGTCCTGTATAAAAAGAGCTGTTGGTTCCCCTTGCAGGAGATGTTTGTCTCTCTCACAAAAAACTGAGGCAGTTGGCACAACTGATTCTCTGAGCAGAGATGCTGAGAGTTGAGTGGACATAGAGGAGTTTTTTTTTTTTAATAACATGGGCCACAGAAACAGAGATATTCTGAATGGACAAATACAGCATCACGGTTGCAAACATACAAGATGGCCCCAACTAGGAGGGCCTTTGAAGATTGTTTCAGAAAATTTTAGAAAGGTGCAATGAAGTGCATAGACCAGCCTATAATACCAGCCCCCGTACAGATTTGACTGTCAGCCCCCGAGTATGACCATAGCAGCAATGTGTGGGATCAGAACAAAGGTCTGCATCTTCTTTCTCCAACAGTGCCCAAATACAGGTGCATATGAAGCATCTAAGATCAAGGCAACATGTACAACTTTTCTCTAAATAGTCTTCCAGTCTCCAGCTCTTTGTGGCTCAGCAACTTCCTAGGCCAGATACGGTTTCTGTGTATTCAGGAATCCTCAGAAGGTTTCTCTTCTGCGAACTTGCAAAGCCTCCCTTTTCAGGCCTGTAAATCTTTAGAAACATACAGTAAGGAGTTCTCCAGCTTACCTGCACATGGGGTGAAAAATCACTTCTGACCTTCTGCAGCCAGCATCATTTCATCCATCCCTATCCACCCACATAATTTTACAGACTTCATAAATCTCTTTCACAGTCTCAAGAGACCATTTCTTAGTTGTCCTCTTTTCATATCTTGGATCTTCCCTGTGGACCTTCTCTGAATAAGAACCATGCTGAACCACTTGAAAAAGCAAGCACCACCAATGGTCTTTGTAGCTGATCTGTGGACCGATGGAAGGCAGTTTCGTATCAGGATTAATGGAGGTTTTTTTAAGGACAGAAGGAAGCAGAATGGAAAACATATTGTTTCTTTAAGAAAAAGAAGGCAGGGAAGAGTTGAGATACATTGGGCCTGACACTTGTAGATATACAATGCAGGTGTAACATAGCATTTCTGTAAGAGAAGTGGCCTGTACAACCAGAAGGTCAGAAGAACCCTCCTCGACCCTTTTGAAGCCACGTGGCACTGAAGCAGCCCAACAGAATAAGCAGAAGGTGCCAGATCTCAGACCAGCCCTTCTTCCCTGCTGTCTTACGACACTGGTCCAGGTTGCCACTGCACCAAAAGCTGAAGCCCCTTAAGGATGGCAGCAAAATACGCCTTCCTCCTAAAGAGCAGGAGGGCATTTCTGAGCTACCTGGGCAGCTTCATTCCACCCCTTACTCTAATCCTAAATTATTCTCAGAGGAGGTGATTTTGCACTGCCCTTATCTTAAACTCCATTAAATCATCTTTAACCCTACAGTGCCCCTTAATTTTAGTGAGATCAACTACAGATTAAGACACTATACAGTGCAGGAGTGACCCTATCCTCCATTTTTGCCTCTAAGAATCAAAGCCTGGGAAACTATTTCACAGCTCATACCTCTTACCTCCCCCTCCCATATATTTAAGAGGCCAGTCTATTTGTTTGTAGTATTCATTTGTCCTAGCCTAAGCAATCAAATGCCACCCTGCCTGGGGAGCAGAGCGACATTGGCAGAGCACTAATGGACAAACACTTCCAGAGAAAAACAAGAGAAACCCAAGTCAAAATGCTTGCAAATCCTTAAATCTTCTTTAACATCACCTGCAACCCTCTCCTACAAACACCACGGTAATTGCTAACACTGTGGGTATGGGCTCCAATTAGGCAATCTGCAGTGGGTAAACACTTGGGCCAGATCTTGGAGCTTCTGCTGATTTTTGGCAGCTACAGATCTGGCCTGGGATCTGCTGTTTACCCGCAACAAAGGCGAGAAGGAGTATGTCTTATACGTCCTGTTATCATTCGAGCAAACATCGTGTTTAATATTAGAAGCCGGTATGCATGTGGTTGCTTAGGAATGAGAAACAGCCCTTCGATATGCCCTCCGATACACACCGGGTTGCTGTGGGATGTTTTTGTGCATTCTACTTGAGCAGTTACCAGGGTCTGGAGTCCACAGGAACATGACATTGTAATCTTGGTCATGTTTTATTTATGGGGAGTAGTGCAGCAGATAGGGTGTGTTAACAAACAAAGATGATTGCTTCAGGGGCACTCTCTCGTCCTGAGGTAATTAAGACAAAGTAGTTTCACTGGTTGGGGGATTCATACTGCAGACAACCTTTCCCTTGCTAAAATGATCTGCAGCAACCGGGCCAAAAAGGCTAAATCAGAAGCAACATGGGTAGTGTTTTATCTTTGGTTAAAGGTGCGTCATTAAATGGCACTGGCATAAATTATACTTCTTAAAAATCCATATAACATTAAAAACTACTGAGAAGAAAATGTCAGGCTCAGAGATGTGCAGATTTTCAGCTGGAGAAGTATCTGAAGAATTGCCGCTGCGGCCCAGCATCTCTTTCACAGCCTGAACTGAAAACAGTGACTGTCACCAAGGCCACCCTAACCACAAACCCTGAGAGATGCCGGCCTGACAAAACATGTAAACTCGGAGTCAGGCTCAGCTGTCAAAGAATCTCAGCATCACGAGGGAAATCTATTCCACCATCAAAGGTCACAACTCAGAGACTTATGGCTGCTCACATTTGTTGGTTATTTGCAAACTGTACGGCTGTGATCACAGCCCTGCAATACTCGCTCCAGAGGAACTCACAGAAATACACACAAGGCACAGAGCAGGTTTCTCCAGGAAATATGCTAAGACCCTCCTCCTTGCCCACCGCCTCTTCTCCCTTCTTTTTGTCTCTAGCCCCGTCCCTTCCACTGCAGCAAGTCCAGTAGGAAAACTCGCCCCAGCTTCTTCTTGCTCTCCATGGCAGGTCAGGCTCTCCCGGTGATGGGCAGGTGCGTTGGTTGGCTGAGGTCAGGCTGATCGCTTGTGGTCCAACACAGTCATGCTGTGCTCCCCCCAAAAGCAGAGGATGACCTTGCCCCTTGCAGTTTTTAGCTGATCCATTGAAACCAATGGGAGATTTTTTACTGACTTGGACAAGCTCTGGGTGAAGCTTGTATGGAAAAACATCTTTTCTTACACCTTCAGATGCCGCTTGCCATAACAACACATCTACCAAAGGATGGATGTTCCTTTAGGACTGAGGAACAAGACCAAAACCCACCAGAACTGGACTCAGGAGATCTGCACAAAACTTCTGGTTACTTCACAGAGTTTTTTGTATGACCTTGAACGAATAACTTAACCTTTCTGTGCTTCAGATCCCCATTCATAAAGCTACTATAATAACAGTTTTTTCTCTTACTGTTTATATGTGCTGCCCAAAGATACTAAGTCTCTCTCAAAGCCAGAGGTAGCTCCAGCGCTGCTTTTCTGAGGCAGTTACAGGCATATGGAGTATTTCAGAGGCATCAACAATAAAGTCTTTCATTTTCAGGATTCCCCATCTTTCACTAATAGGCTACATTTGCTGTGTAGGATGCTTACAGCAGTGCTGCTGTCTTCTGTCACCATTAACCCAGAAGAGTGGTCTGCTCAAATGAGAGACAATTTGAAAGGAAAGAATAAATACACTTAATGAAACCTGACAGGTACCTTTCACACTTTTCCAGGGAAAGACATTAATTGCCCCCTTTGCTTTTAACTGTCCTACGTTGATATTTTAAAATAGATCAATATAGTATAAAACCAGTATCTTGATTGCTTGAACTGTATGTTTAATTAGGCTGATTTGCATTTTCCTCTGAGTTAAATTAAGGGCTAAATTCGGGTCTGGTGGAAGAAGGAGGAACTCTTTCAAAGGTTATGTTGCACTAGCTTACACCAGGTCTGAATCTGGTCCACAGGTCTCTACTTATGTTTGATAAATCCTGGGTGAAGGCAAGTGTTGCCATTGAACTCCTTTGTTTAGTAAGCATTTTAAAAAATCTTTGCTCTTTTAAGATGCCAGTCAAGGGAGCTATGACCACTGATTTGTGAGGAAAGGAAAGGTTTGCCCAGGAAAGGATTTGAGAGTTGCAAAAGGTGAAATTCTGTGTGAAGGTGCAGTGGATATGTTTCTTCTTCCAGCTACCATGAAGGCGTATGAAACCATGGAGGGGGAGAACATCTTTACAACATGTTTTTCGCTGCTTGAGAAGAGTTATCTTCCTCCTTCACTTTGGCTCCTTCTTCTGCTCTTTTTTGGATAAACAATCCAAATGATTTCAGTAGTTCCTCATCAAACATACACTGTAGACTTCTGATCATTTCCTTTGCTCCCTTCAGGACAACCCTTCAACTGACCTACATTTTTCTTGAATTGTAAGAACTGAACCCACAACTGGATGTCCAAAGTCCTCACCAATGCTGGCCAGAGTGGACAGAGTACATCATGTCATCTGCAGGCTAGTCTCTTGTTGATACATCCCATGGTGGTATCTGCTTTTTTTTCAACAGCATGTTGTTGTCTCCCTGTCAGTTGTGATCCTTCATACCTTCTTTTTCTGACCAATGGCTGTTTAGTGAACTTAGTGAACACTACCAACAACAACCTTCAACACACTTTTGATCTCTCCCAACTTGGTTTGGTGTGCAAATATAGTAAGTGTTGACTCCAGCCCAACATCTAGGGTTTTAATGAAACATTGCACAGAACTGCTCCCAGTACTGACCCTTAAAACCTGGTCCGTTTTGAGAGTGGATCCTCCAAGATGGCTTTGTTCCACTCAGGCTGTATGTCTCTTTCTCTCTCTGAACAGAAAAGGTACCCTGACGATAAAATCAGGAGCATGTAGGAATTCAAACAAACTGAAATATGATGTGGGGCTGGTAGACACACAAGCCAAAAAAACACTTTACTTGTAGGTATGCAGGTTGTTCTAGGGCCCTTTGTGCTCAGAGGATCTGAATTAATTTTTGCTTAAACTCCTATTTTGCTTAAGCAGCTATCATGTGGGAGAAGTGCAGAGGCAGATCACCAGTCCTCTGGGCCAGGAGTGTTTCGCAGGAACCAAGAAACTTCCCTTGAGGCACAATTACCTGTACAAATTAGTTCACATTAACAGTTTAGGGAGCTGTCAATGTCCAGTCTTGCCTGGCCAGAGGAAGAATGACCAAAACCTCATCTGTGGGAAAGCAGCATGGTGAAGAGAAACATACTGGTTTTACATTGAGGAATCACTCATCACCAGGATTAACGTGGTAACATGAAATCATGTCTGAATAACAGCTAACAAAAGAAACAGTCTCTGAGTATGGAAAATCATGTGAACTCTGTGGCCAGAGTTTCTGCATATCAAGACAAGTACATACTGCTGGGAAAAATTGCTTGAGAGATTACGTCAGACTGAAATGATAAAAAAGCTACTTAATTCTGCTGGCTGATCATTCACATACATCACAGAAGTTCCTACTGACATGCACAGTCTACTTAATTTACTGAGAGCTACTGCTTCCTACTACTCTTTTTGAGGATTGACTTACTGGGGAAGTCACACTCAGTATCACAAAGCAATCAAGGTAATTTGGTTTAAAACACTTCTTGCTTTAAAAAAATCTGAAGAACATCTTAGTCTTTTTGAAAAATATATCAGATATTAAAACCATTTACCAACCTGGGCTGGATAGCACAAATTTGAAAATAAATCTCAGGTAATAAGTAAGTAAGCCTAGCTGCCTTGGCACAACAGAGCAATGCTGGTTTACACCAGGCAATGTCCCATTTTGGTTTGCTTTCCCAGAAAGTAGAATTGGAAAATGCATTTCTCTACCTTGCTACTAAAAAAGAAAATCTGCTTTCAGATCCGCATCTGGGAAGAGGATCCATCTTCATAGATATATCCCCATCTCCATTGGTCATTACCCCTGTTCTGCATACATCTGCTGTGGAGTATCGAAGCGTCATGGATGGACAAGACATTCTGCGGCCATGATCAAACATCTGTTGCAGAACAAGATGTGCCAATTCAAATTGTACTGCTGAGGTCCTCTCCTCGTCTCAGACCAGCTTGATCTGTCAGTGGAGAACTGGTTAATCTACCTGACTTTGCACTAGAGTGGATGAGGAGCACCCGCGCGAGCTATCCTGCAACTCTTTTAAAGAAAGGATGGACTATGGCAGAGGAGTAAACTGCAAATACTTCACATATCAAGCTTCAAAACTAGCACATACATAGAAACATTTTCATCAGTGAACATTTTTCATACAGAGACATGACTTTTGACTCAAAATGTGTTTTCCTCAACAAGAAAGTTCATGTTGTTAGTTGCTGGTAGTTTGGGTGTTTTAAATAGCTATGATTTCATACTATTAGTTCAAGAGTCTTTGCAATGAGCCAAATTACGGATCTAAATTTGAACCTCCTGCAGGTAGAGAGGTTTCCACCAAGGTGTCATTCTGAGAGCTTCTCAATCGGACTACTGGAACACTTCTGAGCTGTATTGATATGGAAATGACTCTGCAGTGTTTCATATCTAGTGAAATCATTAGATTACTGTCCTGGCCATGCGCTGTTTACCCTGAATTTGTGCTACCTGTTGGTAACTATGATGGATTTCTAGACCTGAAATATGGGGAGTTAGAAGTTGTGTCTCTCTTTAGTAAAGATGAGGCTAAGACACAAACAGACAGGATGAGTCTGGCATTCCAATTTCTCTATGTTCAAAAATGTTCAGACATTAAAAGTAATAATTTAAACCATTGGAATATGAGCAGAATAATATCTATGACAGGAAATTTTTTTCTAAAATAACTTTGGACCACTGCCTTATTTTCAAAAGTCATTTGGAAATGCAAGGCGTGTTAAAAATCAGTGGGTCTAAGAACTCAAGTTACCTCTAAAATGGGATTTAAACTCCCATTTCACTTAGGTATTTTGAAATGTCTAACAGGCTTGATTCATCAATGATCCTCCAACACATTCCTTTCATCTGAACATTATTACCATGTGAAACATGATTTTCTCCCTTTTTTGTATCTCTTAACATCTCCTTCCCTCTCCTCTTCTAATTCTGTAATTGTATCATTTCGTTCTGTCAGTCATTTGGGGGTATTTTGCAGGAATGGTGCTTTTCTCAGTGAAGCTGCATTATGTTACATCATTGCTGAGAATTCAAAGTATTCTGTGAGAAGTGCCTGGTTTCTGATTAGATTGCTGCAGCCACATCCTGAATAGAAACTACTATTGCTATCAATATCAATTTTCCCTTTTTTTTGCTGATAGTTCACATTGGGAATGTATCATATGAAGACTTTACTCCTTTGGCCTCCTTCTTCACTCCAAAAATTCTTCTCACCATCACATCATGGAGAGTTAAATGATGAGAGTTTGTTCTGGAGTGTTTCCATGTCTGCTTGGCTTTTGTAATTTATCTTGGTTTTTCTCATCTCTCCACATCTCACAGCAGTGGGAAGACCCATGCTCCATGATGAGTGAAGCCCCACATCCCCCAAACACACAGGTAGTTATACCCAGCTTTTCATATAAATTAATAAATATAGGGAGAGAAAGAATTATAAACATACCTCCCAGTGGTACTTTGGTACTGTGGAAACTTTGCATGCCCCAAATTAGTCTGGCTAGTCACTGAACTTTGCTTTATGATCTATTGGTTTCTAGTAAAAAACAGCATCTCAGGGATTTTAATAGTGTGTACTAGAATGTTATATGGACATTGCCCACATGCAATGGCTACTCCAATTGTGATTTCTAAAGGGGAAGCAAGAGGTCTTCATTTATCACTGTAATATCCATTTTAAATCAGCTTTGCTAAAGTAACTGGCAATCTTGAGGATATAGTGCTGTGGACTAAAATGAGCTCAGTTACGCTTGTCTGTTAATTAGGAGAAATTCAAATTAAATCAATTATTATACTCTAGCTTTCTACAAATACACTTGAAATTTGAATCTGAAGTCTGTATACATCTGAGATGGATACATAGTTTTTACACACTCACACACGTATAACTTGTTAGTCGTTGGACATCCATTCTTTATGCTTAAAACATTTTTGAAGAGCAATGTATATTTTTTGCATTATTGTAATTCCTAGCCAGTTTTTAGGAATCATTAAAACATGATTGTTTTCCTTCACGTCTTCATTAGGTTTGATGTCCTCTGATGATACCTATGACTTTTGCCATAATCAGCACTGGCACATGCCAAATCTACATGAAAATATGGAAGTGGTCTTCACTTGCACAGGAGGTATTTCACAGGTATCCTAACAGAATAAGAAACAAATAAAAGGAAACCTACGTCTAACTTTTGTGCAGAAAAAATAATCTGTAAATCAGTGAATTGCCTGTATAATGCAATGGGCTCCTGATTAGTATGGGAAATAGAAGCATTAGAACACTTTTTGGAACTAAGCTCACCCTCAAAGTACAGTCCAACCTAGCCCTGAAGCATGTGCCCGCTTTCAATAAATGTAGTACTTTATTGTTATATCCTATGATTAAACCCATGGGGAAATGGATAGTGACAAAACTGGATGAAGAATCTTTCCTTACCAGCCAATTTTTTTTCAATAGCTAGATATAAAACTATATTTAATTCTGTCCTGCATAAGGTCCTGTTTAGGAAATGTACTGAACGGAATAATCTTGCATTGGGAGTGGATGGGCAAAAGGAGTGAATAGGTCTTTTCCATCTCTAACCTGTGCGATCCCAGAGAACAGTTTGTCATCTGTCAGACAGTGAAATGCCTGTTGTCATTGAGTAGCTAAAGGTCAGTGTTTAGCTGAGCTAGGAGAATAACTCAGAGCAAATCAACTATTAGGCAAATGTTGCCCCTTTTTTGCTTACAAGTTGTCTGCAAATAGATCACAATTTTCTCAAATATATTCATTATTCAGAATTATTTCCTGAATGATTTTGGTATATAATTATTGGTCTGTTCACAAGCCTTTCATTTTGAGTGCTCAGTTTTCAAGCTGTTTTAATTGGACGTACAGATCACATGGTATCTTTCTGTCCTTTGATAGGGTAAATGGAACTCTTTGACTCCACTTTCTGGTGGAAACATCTCAATTATGGAGTTAGAGTTCAATAGCCACTGCTATTCTGTCATATGTTCTTATCATTTATGCAAATTTTTTGTATGTAAAACCACTAAACCAGATTCAATCCCATGGAATACTTATGCAAATCAGGAGTAAATCTATTGAATCCAAAGAAGTAATATGGTGTAGAATTACTGTGAGGAATAAGGCTTTTGAGAAATTAAATCACCTTTATAACACATTTCTTCATTATAATAATTACAATACTGACTTAAAGTACCTCTCGTTTCATACCAAAGTTTGAACTCCATTGGTTTCATTTGGATTTCACAAAGATTTTTCTAAACCTTTTTCCTTTCCTGATTATGACAGAGCTCTTCTTGGGTTACACAAGCATGTGTGAAACAGGAGTATCCAACCCGAGGATGCTGCAGAGAGACTTGTTTGGATTTAGTCGTTTGCAGCCTTGTTTGTGTGATTTCTCACAGTTCCTCTGTCAAAAGGGCCCGATCTTGCTTTTTCCCTCATGCCAAGGTGTGTGAGTAATCAGGGCTCTGACAGACAAGCTCTAGCAGATCCAACGGTGATGAATTAAGGCATTACCACTTCCAGGCAGTCCATGCTTCTCCTTGCTAGGCAGATACCACCTCCCCTAGCAGAGGCAGTGGACGGAAAGTCCCCTCATGCCTCCAAACCCACCCGGCCACAGGCCAGGATGCACAGCAGCGGCTGCTGCTGCTAAATCTTCAACCACCACATCAACATCTGCAAGGCTTGCAGCGCCTTTAAAGCTGACAAAATGACACAGCAGTGTAAAGCTCCACTAGAATGAAGCCATGTTTACGGGGTGTCAAAAATACCCCATTCAAATGCAAACTGTACAAAATTTAGAAGTAAAATGTAACAGCCTTTACAGCTCACTGCAGAAGGCATTCAAAATGAACATGGCATTTTGGGAATTACAGTGTGAACTATTGCCCAATATAATTGTCAGCGTCGGGTTCTGATTTCATTTTCACTGGTTTTTCATGAGTGCAACTTTTCAAAGACTGTAACTTTTATATCACTCTGAAGCCTTGATCCAACAAGGCACTTACACACATACCTAAATTTAGATTGTAGATTCAGGGGAGCCTGAGATCAGGAAGGGACCATCTGTAGGAGCTCTTCTGTACCACAAACCACTTAGCTTCCCCTCCTGACTTCTGACTTGAGCCAAATGCTTTAAAGTCCAGGAGCAGTTCCTTTGAAATGAATTTCAGTTACCCACCTGCTTTGAATCACAAGCCTGTTACATGGTTTGTTGGACCAGGGCCTCCAGGAAATCATACTCTGGTCTGCGACACTCCAAATCTTTCCTGAGCTTTTCAATAATGGTTTGAATAACAATTCTCTCATTTAAGATTTCTACGCATTTGCTAACAGGTTGGCTTGATAAAGAGTACCAGGACAGTGAACTGCCTGTAGCTGTCAGCTCTTATCCTCAAACTGCAAATTGTGCAAAATTCTGCCTTTAACTGTGCGTGCCTTTGTCCATAGCTGAAGAGGAGGAGCAGATGTTTAGCTAAAGTTACATTTTGGTGCTTCTCACATAGTAATACTCAGTCTGCGGCCCAAATTCAGCTCCTGGTTAAATCCCTAAGTGTTCCTATTTATGTTGGCATCCAAGAAGCAAAACACATTAACAAACTTAGGTGTATACAGCATGCAGTTAAGTTTATGGAGATGGAAAGAAACACAAGAGCAAAGCTCTTCTCACCGTCTTCAGTAAACTGCACTAATCACCTCAAACATAGCATAATTTCATATGAGAAATGTGACTGTTTCAAGCATTATTCTACCATTTTCTCTCAAGAAAATTTTCCTACTCAGGAAATACTTTATATTATATTTAAGTCCAAGGGACGTAAGCAGGACTTGAGTGCCTGCTTAGCATCACGCAGGTGCTCATCTGTCCTCCCCAAACAAGAATTATCTCGTGGTTGACTCCCACGAAAGCCAAAAGAGAATACTGCACAAGCTCTATCATCTGTACGAAAACTTGAACTCCTCACTCCCTTCTTTTTTCCCCTTCCCACCCCTCAATTTCAAAAAAACAGGAAAGACAAGATTTGGAGATCAAGTCAAATGTCCAATTTATTTTTATAACTTGAAACTGGAACAAACGTTGTTTTGAACGAGCGTACAAATGAAATGGTAGACACATGCTGAACTCAACATTGTGACAATAAGGGAAAAAAAAGAGGCCAAAAATCTTGTACAGAGAATAAAAGGAACAATAAATATTTCACTAAGCCATATTGAAATGACCTCCAGCCATCTCAACATTTTATCCATAATAAAAAAAAAAGTGCTCTCGTTTTTTAAACAGAGCACAAATACCAAGCAATAATAAATAGTTCCAAACTTGTAGTAAAAGACAAAACCTCCAAGTAAACAACAAAAGCTCATACAATAAGTAATAGAAAAAGGTAATAAAAATATTTTGCCTTGCCGGTACAAATGCAAACAACTTAAATCAACGTTACTTTGCTTTGCAGTTCTAAAATACAAAGAGCACCATAAAAATGAGTTTGCCTGTGATAAACAAAACCTTGGACTGTCTTTTACGTAGGACTGGGATGAAATGCTGATTTTTTGACCCTTTCCTTAAAAATCAGTATTTTTCTTTCTGAAACCAGGTTCTCGGACCTGTCCTGTTGCCAAGGGAGTCAACTGGAGTTTTGCTGTGGACTTCAAAGGCAGCAGGACTAGACACAATGGAAATAATAAATTCAACCTTAAAATAATAACAAAAAACTACTTAAATTTTAAAGAGAACTATGGCAGCATTCTAGCTATTTTATGTCTATGTTATATTGTGCTTATGGCCTAGTAAACTACAGTTCTTCTAAGCAAGAAGAAAAGGAGAGCCATTTCATTATCATTACAGTCTGCAGAAACACAACCCTTGTGCTTTTGGGTGACTTGTTAGTTTTAGTGATTTAAGTCACAAAATTCGACAACTGCTGGTGTTAGCTATCCTGGATGATTAAAAACAACAGGGAGAACGGAGCTCCTACGCAACTTACACTAAAATGAAAGGTAAAATTCTTTCTTAAATCAATGAATTGTGGACTGAAAATATGTGGTTAACGTCTGATCTTTGTTACACCGATGCATGTCCAAGGGATTCTGCTGAGTTCTGTGACATGGCTCTAGATTTATATGAACGCCAGAGATTTGAATTTTCACCAAAAAGTGAAAATGTGCCTTTAAGGGACCACATTCCAGCCTCAGCTACGCTGGAGTAATCCAGGACTAAGAGTGATGAATAATTCCTGATTTATATCAGTTTAATTGAGATCCAGAATTTGTCCAGAAGTCTTAAGGGTATGTTGTTCAAGCCAGGAAGACATATATCTATCTGTTCGGTAGCTAGACCAAATTCTCTCTGCTGTCACACCCATGCCTCTCCAATTGCTCCAGCAGTTCTGCACTGATGAAAGCAGCAGCAGAACTTGGCATGGCAATATTTTTTTTGTTGTTTGTGTTTTAGTTTTACCACCATTTCCTGCAAGAGCAGTGAGCATTTTCTCCCTCTCCCCTTCACTAGAGCATCAGTGCCTCCTCTGCCACCTGCCTTCCCCTCGACCCAAAAGGGAGAGAGCGTGAGAGAGAGAGAGAGAAAGAACAGCAAAGAGAGAAATCAAAAGGCACAGGATTTCATCCCAGTCCCTCAAACATTCAGAAATTTATGGAATGTACAATTAGGACTGAACAGCAGCAAAGCAGCTAATAACATGGACTGGCAAGACCTGTACATGGAGTAGGTCCTGTTCTGACAGGGAAGAGAGGGCTGTGCCTGGACCAATTTTATTTCAACCCGGTTACAGCTGTACCAACAGCAGCCCATTTTACCATTTTATGTCAAAGTGGATGCAACAGCTCTCACTGTTTGCTATAAAACGACTTTCTTCCAGAGGGCGGTGGCAGGGTGTGGGGAGCAGTGAGATGGGGGCAGCCGGGAGAGGGAAGATGTGTTGGACATCTTCTTGTTTGGAAGGGGGGAAAAAATCTCCTCTCTCTCTCTCGAATCTGCAGGGAAGCTGTGGGATGTCACCCCAGACACCTTTACGGGAACTGAATTTCATTTCACACGAATCGGCAATAACCATCCAGCCTGGTTCAACCATACCTGGTAAAACCTTGATGCAAGGGGTCCAGGCAACTTTGAAGTTATTTAGAGCCCTGTGGGAACAGCACTTTTTTGTAGGCCATTTCTGACAAAAAAAATATATATACAACTAAAATTATTTGTGAACAACAACAACAAAAAAATTAAAAATAAAAAAGCACTTAATTATTTTGTTTTGTTTCTTTTACTCAAAGGTCGTCTAACAACCCCCTTTTTTTCTGTACAATAAGGACTTCACATACAAATTTTTTTTTATTTTTGCAATATTTTATCCTGCCAAATTAAAAAAATATATTATGGCAGCCTGTTTGTTTGTTTTTATTTTTATTTCCAAATTCACTAACAAAAAGGTACATTAAATCCCTTTAAAAGGACAAGCGTACAGTTAAAAAATTACAAGCTTCAGTAAAAATACAGCAAGTGCCTACATCATATGAATCAACCAATATCAATATCCATTCCAGAAGGGGAAGGGAAGGGGGGAAGGGGAGAAAAAAAGAGAAAAATAGGTACAGGTCAGAAACGTGATTTTTTTTTTTCTGCAAAGCAATAACAATATTAAGCACTTTTTTCTACGTACTTTTTCTACGTGGTGTAGCAATCACCTTTTAATCCCCAAATACAAGATTCTATACATTTTTTGAAATAAAAATTCAACACCCAAGGCAGAAAAAAATTTACTAAAACTCAAGACTTTACAGTTACAGTGACAAGAACAAATTTATAGACCCACCATTTAAATTTTACTGCAACATTTTCAAGGAAAAAAGAAAAGGTTTTTTTTTTTTCTTTCTGGTTTTGTAAAATGCCCAGGCATTCTCCATTATTACAAATACTGGTCCACTTTTACAGTAATCAAGAAATTTTAATATATATAATATATACTAAAACCCCGTCACCAAAAGAAAACAATATACACATGGCCATTATGGCATTTTTTTTAATAACCTATTAAGCAAACTTTGAAAAAAAAAAGATTGCTCAAACACACATACACACAATTTCTTTTTTACCCTTGTATGTATTCAATACTGTAAACGTATTTTAAGACAGAGTGCACTAAATTTAACTTTTAAAAAAAATTAGCCGTTGTTCCTGAATTGTTTTTTTCTCATTCAATGATAACAACTTGTAATTTGTGTCATTTGAGTTTTAATTCAGCAGTAAATCATTTCCATTCCATTTCCTAAGCAGCGTTGTCCTGAAAAAAAAAAAAAGGCTGAGAATAATTCAGCTAATGGATGTCCGAAGTTGTGCTGGGTATACATCTTCATTTGATTGGGTCTTATGGCATTTTCATGTCCACTATCTTCAACCAGTAATTTTTTTTTTAAGTAAATGTGGCTCTTTTTTTCTAAAGAATGTACTTTTCTTGTTTTACTTTTTTTTTTTTAAAAGTCTTTTCATTTCACAAAAACGTTTTGCATTTGTCTCAAGAGACTCAAATAGGAAGATCAGTTTTCAAGGCACTCACGTCAAATTGAATGGCAGTAGAAAAACTGTCCAATAAATTATTTTTATTTATTTTTCTTTATAGTGCCAGTATTGTGAATGCCATGCTTAGCAACACTGACACTTAATCTCAGCTGTTCCCTTACAGTTTAACCCACCTTTGGGCCAAGTAGAAGAATATGATGTAATTTCTTGTTGAGAAGCCATTTTTCTCTTAACCACAAACAAAAGCTTTAAAGTGCGGGTCAACATAATTAAAATCTCTAACCATAATTGTCCACTGTTTGCTAATATCACTCGTAAAAGGCTTTAAAAAATTTGGAATTTGAAAGTAGAGCAGGTGCATTTTTCTTTTCTGTATTTTTTTCTGTCGTAATGCTTTTACCTGAATACAATTCCATTCTGTTCCTAAATAAGTCAAGGGGAAAACTCTTACCGACTTCAGTAGGAGCAGAATCTTGCCAAGACAGAGATCAACTCAATCAACTAGAATTTATTTTTCCCTTCCTTATAATAACATCATTGTACATCATATAAGATAGTTCTAATATTTCTATTCATAAACCAAATGCCTATGAGTTGAGGCTTTTCATTGAGAAATTGACACTTTCCCATCCTCTAGTAATTATTTTAACTACAGCAAATCTGGACTAAAGTAGATGTCCTGAACTCAAATTCATGATTTTGCGGTTTAAAAAGAAAAAAGATGGCATTTGGCTCCTCCAAGATTTGAAAAGAATATTCCAACACTGAAGATGAACTTTTACTGTCTCTGGGAAGAGTGGCAGGAGGGGGAGAGGGAGGGAAAGACACCCCAAAAAGTGACAAAATGGCACCATTATCTTGCCATAGTTTTTAACAACAAGAAGAAACTATCCGATAGTAATGCACAATTAATAATGTTTCTGGGTTTTGAATGTAGCTGCCTTCTGCACCTATGTTTTTTTTTTGTTGCCATAACTTCAGTGATGAAATCCATCTAGAAAAGGCCTCTGTCATCAGCGACATTGTCAGTGCTACATATTCGATCCAATTCCAAAAGAAAGTGCTAATTTTAAAGATTGTTATCCGCTGTACAATTTTGTTTTCCCTAATCTTCAAGGTTATTTAAGAAGAGGAAAGGAAAAAAAAGAAAAAAAAAAAGAAAGGAAAAAAGAAAGATTTCTGTTCAAATGCTGGCTTCTTCACAAGAAATTACACATGCTTAGCTTAAATTTCAACAAAGCAGCGGCCCAAAAATTATAATTTAAAAAGATATGTTTCTCCCCTACAATGCAAGTAATCTCAGGCTACGACTGGGTAAAATTAAAAAGGGATACCCAACAAAATTTTAAAAGAAATTTAAACAGAAAGAATAAAAAAAAGTACCTGCACATGCCAAAAAATTACAAAAACCCAATAAATACAGAAATTATTGCACAGTTAAAAGGCTCCACAATTTTTACTGCCTTAATCAACCCTCGGGTTTAATAGAACTTTGTAGACACAGGTTATATTTTAAGTGCCAAAGGCTGGCACCTACCATAGTTATGCTAAGTTATGTTTACGGAGGCAAGTTAGGTCATCTTTTCTCAGTTGGCAATAGTTAAACTGTACAAATAAAATGTTACCTAGACCCCTGAAATTTAACCTAGCGGGGGCGGGGGGGGGGGGGGGGCCTTAGCTTCTTTCTGCCTGCTCAATTTTGACGTCATTTGTCAGCAAATGTTCTCCATGCCACTTTTTCATGTGTTTCTCCAGGGTGCTGTAAACACTGAAGGGCATCTGGCAAATGTCGCAGCGGTAGACCTCCTTCCCTATCTGGCCATGCGTTTTCATATGGCGCGTCAGCTTACTGCTCTGGGCACATGCATAGTTGCAGAGCTCGCATTTGTAAGGCCGCTCTCCAGTGTGGCTCCGACGGTGCACCGTCAAATTGCTGCAGTTCTTAAAGACCTTGCCACAGTACTCACATGTATCGCTCCTGCGCCCTTCCTTCGAACTGGGTCGCCCGGGGCCGGGACCGCTGATGTGGGGGGTGCTGCCTCCGCTCGCCGTGCCGCTGCGCCCTGAGAGCCCCCCGTCCAGCATGTCCCCCGGCGGGGTGGAGAAACGCAGGCTCCCGTTCTCCGACGAGTGCTCGGAAGAGGTCGCGAAGGGGGATTGTCGGGAGTCTGTGAATCCGAGGAACGGATCCTTCATGAAGTGCCGCGATGCTGCGTACCCTACCAGCCACTGGGAGTAAACGTTTTCAGAAGGTATTATCGTTGCTGGTGGCAAGTCCAAATCTTTCTCTACCTTTATTCTTTTAGAGGAATTGTTTAAACTGGGGCTCGTGATAGGCGTCGGCTTGCGAGGGAACAAGTTTGGGAAGGGCTCACCCGGGCCAAAGTTTCTTCCGTTGACCGTCCCTTCCTCAGTGCGGTCCAGCTCTCCTACCACTGAGTCTTCGTCGCCTGGATCTCTCTGACAGAGGTCTCGAGGACACAAGTCTCGCTGGTCAGAAGACCTTTTCATGAAGCTACTCCTCTTCTGCTTTTCAGCTAGCATGTCGTTATATTGCTGGATGGCACCTAGACTTACATTCTCGATGACTTTTCCCAGGACGAGGGATTTCTCGTCCGGCAGCGACTTAGAGCCGTTTTCTCGGTTGCGACTCAGCTCCGAGTCCATACTGAAGCTCGACTCTGGCCGGCTCTCGTTTTCGAGCTCCTCTTCCTCCTCCTCCTCCTCTTCCTCTTCTTCATTGTCATGGCCCAGGGAAGGATCGCTCTCGTTCCTGAAATCTGCCTCACTGGATTTCAGTCCCTCTCCAGTGAGCTCGCTTGTGCCCGGCTCGGGGGAACTAGTGGTGGACAGTCCGTCGTCTGACCTGCCCGTCATGGAGCCAGCTTTATGCATATGCGTTTTCATGTGGCGTTTTAGCTTGCTGGCCTGGGAGCAAGCATGGTCACAGAGCTGACACTTGTAGGGCTTTTCTCCTGTGTGACTGCGCCGGTGCACGATAAGGTTACTCTGGAACTTAAATGTTTTCCCACAAAATTCACAGGACTTGCTCTTGGCCTGAGGCTGGGGAGGCGTAGTGCTGCTGGGGGGCATGGGGGGCAGTGGCGGGGTGCTCAAAAAAGGTGACTTGGGACTCGGCTGGAAAGGATTCAACAGGCGATGCATAGGGTTGGTGCGACTGGGCGAGACTGGCGGAGGGGTGGAACTGTTTCCTGCCAGCTCTCGAAGCCTTCTGGAGAAATCCATCGCTGGGGACTCAATTGCCATGGGGTTTAAACGCATAACTCTGTCAAAGGCACTGGGATGCTGGGCAACTAACCCCATTTCTTCGGCACTAAGGCGATGTGGATCCAGATGATGACGAGGCGGTGGGCTGAACAGCGGAGGCGTGTTTGGGAGCCGACCCTCACCAAAGCCAGGGTGTTCGCGCAAGATGGGTCCTGTCATCCGCAAAAGATTGAAAGGGTTGTTGTCTCCAAGGAAATTCATCAGCGGGGACTGTGCAACAGTCTCCGGTCCCAGAGGAGGAGGGATGGTGATGCGTGGAGTAAGGGAACTGTTTGAAGGGCTTGTTTCCAGGTAGATGCGGAATCCATGTGTGTTCTGGGCGTGCTGAAGCAAGAACCAAGCGCTATTAAAAGGCTGCTTGCATGTTGTGCAAATATAGCTTGAAGGCTCATCTTTACCTATAAAAGAAAAACAGAAAGAACACTCAAAAAATAATACAGCGGAGAACATTTAAATACAGTTGGCATGCGCTTTATTTTGCTAGCACATTTCCTCCTTGGCATTTCTGAAAGAAGGACTTAATTGCAATGTATTGACTGATATAAATTGTTGAACAGCACATTTACTCACCACACTTATTCACTTAACATGTATGACAAATATCACACATACGCATTGGTGCTATATACATTAATATCCTCTAACTTGCAAATAAAACCTTCCTTTATGACGCATAAGGATCCAAATCCTCTCACGTGTTTATTCCACAAAAAGGAATTTGTTTCAAGGGATTTATGACTACAGCCGAAAACCAAGGAAAATGCAGTGTGGTAGGTTTTACAAGGCACCTGCAAGGAGCTTCAGTGTCATTTTCACTCTTTCATTTTATATTTTTATATACTTCATGCAGCAGTCCCCTGAGATCTCACTGAATTTAATTTATACATGCTTCAGTCATGCCAGCACTTCCATTTTTAAAATACTATGTAGGTATTTAGCTGCACAAGTCCTATTCAAGTCAACAGGAGCTTGGAAAACGTACCATTGCATAAACCACTTTGACATTCTTTTTGCCAAAACACCAAGAAGCCACTCAAATGAAACATCCGGTAATCAAAGCCGACAGCACAGTTGCAATTAACAGTAACAAATGTCGGGCCGTGCTTGAACTGGGTCCCAAGAATTTCTGAGCCTGAGCCTGCCCTCCAATGCAGAAACGCTCACCAGAGCCAAAAACATTGTTCTGTTTGCCTTTCTAGCCTCTTTGAACGGCTGCATAAAGGTGGAAAGCATTCCTTTAACCTTGATTCAGCTTTACATAAAGGACAGGTGTGGACAAGTCTGCACCACAGTCGTAATTTTGCTAGCTAGAAAATTCCAGTCCTGGGCACAATATAAACTATGTGCTATCTTCAAAAAGCATTTCTCTCCCCCCGCCTTTTTCAATGCCTCTGCGAGACTCTGATAAATTCATAAATATGTGTCAACTTGAAAATCATGATCCAGGATTTGTTTTGTTGTTGTTTTTTTTAAATGAGGGGGAGGTTTCCTGAAAAAACAACTACCCATTTTGGAAAATCTAAAATTAATTTCTTGCTTGTTTGTTTGTTTATGAAAGCACATATTTTGGCTAGCGATGGCCTCGCTGCACCTCAAGGCACTAAACTTCCTGAAAGTTCAAAGCCTGAACCAAGCCTCCCGCCTGACCCGTACCTGCATAACGACCCGAATGAAGCCTGATCCCAGCCCCTCTGCAGGAGCTCAGATCCGAAGCTGAACCACACAACCCCTTTCCAGACGGGGGGACTGCAATTCACGAAAGCTTGTTGCTTGAGCTTGAAAATGGAAGAGTTTATAAGGTGAACAGAACCGTATTATCGAAACTACCTCTGTAAAGAGGAATGACTCATAGCAGTCAAAAAAAAAAAAATTAAACTCGGGCACACCAGGCGAAGCAGGATTGCTGCTGACTGAATTCCCCTCTTCTGGCTGTTGCAGGAACGGCTGCTGCTAACAAAACCTACAAAACCTTAGACAAGGAGGCTAGAAGATTATCTGCCTACCTATCAGCCTGTCAGTCTATCTAATCTTATCACCCAATGAACATCCATAAAAGTGTAAAGGAAAAAGCATCTATCAGATTGAGACTTATTTACAAAGGTAGGTGATAAATGTGGTGCAGCTCCTCACGCTCCTATTGATTTAGTAGGGCTATTGCTGTGGATAGCAGCTTCAGAGCCCGATTTCGGAGAAGCCAGCTCTCCACAGCCAAGAAAAAATGTGCACAACACGGCGGGCGTTTCTGCCTGGCTGAGGCGGCCCCTGTGCCCCAGCCCTGCACGCTGCGTCGTATGGGACAGACCCAGTTGCTTTGATTAATCTCTAACAACCACTATTGGAAAAAACACAAGTCTGGGAGCTGTACTCGGCTTGGAAAAAGTGCCCGTAACTGCTATTGACATTAATGAAAGCCACATACAAACACGGAAAGGAACTGATACATTATCCCTTAAAAATATACTCAGCACTGAGGCAGTTAGGGAGTTTTATGTCAGCTCTGCAGCCAAAGCAACAGTAAATGCTCCCATTATTACTTCAAATATTTAAATTTCTGTTTCTTACAGAAATATGATGAAAATGTCTAGACCTTTAACTTTTCTTGCACGGCAACATGTGTAGTATAAAAAGTGACAGAAATCACTGAAGCAGACTAAAGTATATAACATACTCTGTCAAAAGCTTTTTTTAACAATATGTTTTACCTCAGCTCACCCTAGAATAGATTTTAATAAAGCCCCTTCTGAAGTGTGATCTAATAGCAAATGAAGTGCAGCATCTTACAAGGTCATATATCTTCAAATTAGAGAGTGCTCTGCACCCTTCACCTTCATTTTATCCACTCCAATTAATCGATTTATTACCCACAGCTGTTTGATTCTTTCATTTTTAAAGTCACAGCATGCATTCTTTTTTGTTGTGGGGGTTTTTTCTTTAAAAAAATAAAGTGTGTGAGTCTGTGTGTGTGTGCATGCATTCTCCTTGCTTAGCTCAAAAGCTGACAGGAGGAAGAAAGCAGCTGTGTATTGGACGACGACAACAACAGCAACACGTTTACTTCAGCAAAGGCGCATACGTAAGGAGAAAAATTCCTGAGCAGGCTGAGGATCAAGGCCAATCTAAAACCGAAATGGCTGATTAAAAAAATTACCCTCAAAATGGCAGCTGGCTGGATGCTTGCTACTACATGTTACATGGAACTGAGATGTTTTGTTTTGTTTTGTTTTGTTCTCCAAAACTTCACCTCTGTGAAATTCAAGTGAGGAAAGTAAATCCCCCTCCTTTTTAGTTTTCTTTCAAACAGAGCAAATTAGTGCTATTAGTGATCTAAGATTTACAAGCTATCAGTCATAAAATGGTCTTCTCTTCCTTTTTGTTTTGTTTAGCTTTTATGCTCCTTAACACTCCTCTTCAGGAGACCCCAACACGATGGCAAAATTGACTGCAGGCTACCTGGCTACCAATCTCTGAGTGCTTCATGAGTGTTCGTGTCTGCATGCCTATGTATATATATATTTTAACTATCAGAAGCCTCAAAGACTCTCCCCAGACTCCCTGTTTAAAAAAAAATGAAAAAAATAAAATAAAATGTTCATTTCCATATTATCACTTCATGGTTATCTTGCCTAGAAGTTGCCCCAAGCAGTGTAGATGCTCACTTTTAAGAACAGAACAATGTCAAAAAGTCTTTGAAGATCCACTCCGAACATTTTTATATTCAAAAACTTGCTAAATATTTTAAACATGCCCAGAAACAGCCACGTATTGCTCAAGAATGATCCTTATATTTAATAATGCAGTGCACCTACACTATAAAACTCTTTGTTATAAGGCTACTTTTGATATATGGCTATCTTAATCCCTTGCCACCTGCACTGAAGTCTGTCTAAATACCCACTTTATGACAACTAGCTATATAGGCTCTGCCATATGCAGTCTTTATCACTTTAGCATGTGCTTGACTTTGAGCATGTGAGTAATCAACATCAGTGAAACTTAAGCATAGGCTGAAGTGCTCTGTTGGATAGTGATGAAATTATTCATGTGCTTAGAGTTAAGCACAAGCCAAGTCTTCATTAATACTGTTCCAGGAATTGCACATGGATTCAAACCTACAGTCTGTAACTAGGCATGATTTTGGGGGCTGATGGCTCAAGTATATTTTTTTATCTTTACATTCGTTGGTAAATACGATGTATGTACTGAGATGAGACATCCAGGCCACAAGCCCTGAGCAATCAATAGTAGTTCCAAGGTTGCACTAAAGCCAAACAAACACTGCCACTGGAGTTCAGACATGAGACAGGTGTGTAGGACTGGATCCTACTGAGATGCAGGTGTATACGTTCAGAAATATTGATTTGAAGGCTAGGAAGGACCAGGAAATTAAAGAATGAGAGGGCTGGGATAAACCTTAAGGGTTGCCCTTGTCCAATTCCTGACCCAAGGGATGTTCATATCCGTGCATCTATTCATATCTATGGCAGATGCTCCATTATCCCACTTCAAAGGTCACCCGGATAGAGAGTCTACAACCTTCCCAAAGTCCTCCTCATTCCTTCTCTCCTTTACCATCATGAAGGTTCCCCAAATGCCTAATCTAAATCTTTCTTCCTGCAATTTAAGATCATAATATTTTGTCCTACCTACATGTACACGAAAAACACAGGAAACAATTTAGTCTGCACCTCACATACAGATATCATGCAGCCCAGTGATTTGCAGTTGAACCACTTCATGTCTTTTAGCACCCCCTTCTCCTAACTTGATTTGGAAATGCTAAGGGAGAGAGAATTCACTCTGTATTGGAGTAATCTGTGGCGATGGTTGACTGTCTTCAGTATTAAAAAAACTGTTTTCTTTCTGATTCAAATTGCTGAGTTCAACTGCCAACCATTAGATCTTGTTAAGTTTTTATCTGGTAGATTAAAAATCTCTCTAGTATCTTCTCCCTAAGCAGGTAATTACAAACTATGAACTTATTGAACACTCCAGCCTTTTCTCTGCATTGTGACAAAAGATGGTCTTTTCCAGAAATATTAAAATGTGTTCTCTCCATTACTGCATGACAGATTATGTTCCGTTCAAAATGTCAAAGCAATAATGAGCTTTTTTCTCTTCCATGAACAGCAAAAAACAAAGCTAAATTCAGATCCTGCCTCCCAGATTCTGCCCTTACAGGGGACAGTGAGAAAAGGCAGGTCAGTTTGCCCAGCCCAGAACAAGAGTAGCCTGGGTCTGTGGACATTCGTCCCACTGCACCAGGCAGCCTGAATCCCCTGACTTATCTGTCCTCTGCAGTCTGACTTGTATCATTTAGTGATACGCAGATCTTCCTTGCCCAGTTGGTACATGACTTTCTATATAGCCTGAATGCTGAGCGCCTTTGCCCTGGAGATAAATTTCCCTCAAAATATCCGCAGTTATTCTGGATGCCATCAAACAATAAACAGTGTGAGATAAGAACTGTTGAGAACTTATTATTTTCTGCTGGGCTACAGTGACATCCAGTGCCTTACGAATCCTCCCCTCAGCATGCCTGAATAATTCCATTAGCTGTAACAGAGAACAAACTCCCCCCATCTTTAATCACCCACCCATAACCCCTGCCGGGACTGCGGTGAGGACCTGCAGTCAGGTCCATATAACCACTGCCATTCTTTACCTCTAGCAATACTTTCCAGATAATGTTTCTGGTTCTCTTTACAAAGTTACAACAGAAGCAATAAAAATGTTAAGGAATTTTAATGCTGCTTTACTGCACCTTTAGAAGTTCAGGAAAAGTAGAAACTTGCAAGCTTTAAAGAAAGGACACCTTTTATTGTAGCACTCAGGAACAGACATGTATCAGGTTCCTACAATCTTTCCACCAATGTTACTCTCTTCTTCACCACTCGATTTTTAATGAGCATTTAAATAATTACTTCTTGTTATTATGATGGTTACTCTAATAATACCAATAAAGGTAGCGTGGATGCTCCATAAAAAATACACCTTTAATTGAATTATTATTAAATTAAAATGCCATAATTGAGAACACTAGTTTAACAAGTCTCCTTATAAGACCAGCTGACATTAAAGAGAAAGGCATTAAATACTGGAAAGATTTAGTGTTTCATAATGAAGAAAATATATGGTTATATGTGGTTCGACAGGTCACCTAGACAAGGGCCAAATATTTTCCAGGTGTCTGCAGTGTGGAACTGCAGTGTGAATTATATCGGTTCATACCTGATGCTTGATTGGGTATGCAAAAATATCTCTAATATAGGTATTTCTGCTGAAGAGGTTTTATAAGCCATGTTCCACTCTAAATTATCTAAGTTAGCAAGAACATTTACTTACATATGTTTATGATTGAATAAACATATGCTGAGCACACCCAATATCAAGAGTTTTACCCTCCCTGCACTCCCTGGGGTGTTTGGAAGTGTTGCTACCTCCATTTCAGAGGGACTGATAATCTCAAAAAAAAGGACAGAAGTGTGAAGCAGGGTCCAAGCCTGGGTGAGGATCACCACTGCCAGACCAATGCCAGTCACTAGTTTTAAACACCAAATGCAATGGAACCATTTCTCTTTATAACTCTCTTCATTTTAATTTTGGTTTGATGGCAACACAAGCTTAAGATGTAAAACAAGCGCAATTCCTCTATCCATTCCCAGAGCTAACACAGTGCATCCATCCCCTGCCTTGTCCAAAGAAAGGGCTCAAGACAGTCTTGCAGCACATCCTGCTGAGGGTGACGGGGACTATCAGCAACAATTCGTAAAGTAAGCATCAACTGCCAACTAAAGTTGGTGGTTTATGACTTAGCAAGACACCTGCAGTCTCACAACCTAAGCATCTCCAATTCTCCACTCAGATAAACAGCCACTCTCTTGTAAAGCTCAGACGACCTGAAGTGCATCTCAGTCAAGAAGAGGAGATGAAGGTTTAGGTGCAAGAGCCCAAGCATGAGGGGCCACAGAGCCTGTCGTCATCTGGAAATGGAGAATCTCAGGGTGAGGTCGGTGAAAAGAAAGAATGTGACAGGGAAACAAAAAGGAAATGTTTTTAAGAGGTGGATGGAAAAATAAAGGTGTCTGAAGAAAGGAGGAGAAGTAACCAAGAAGTGTTACTTCTCAGTAACAGAATTCTGTTTTCTCCCATACTAGGCCCTGTTCTCTTTTTCTGCTTTGCCTCTTGAGTAGCCTATCTCCTTCAGTGCCATCTTCAAACAGAAGAAAAATCACGACTTCATGCAATATTCTTCTCCCACACACTGTCTGAATGTTTTACAGCTTTCCCTATCCTGTTTCTACCTTGACTAGTGAGACTGCAAGTTCTCTGTAGAGATTATGCAAGAAGCTTTATGCCAAGAGAACCTACAAACCCCACAAGACCCTCTCTTTCCCAGCACTGATTTTAATTAGCGATGTGAATATTCTCAAAAGCATTTTCTACCTGTTGAAAAAGATCTACAATAGCACTGGTTGACACCAATATTAAAATATATTAATATTACACTACTATTAGTAATGTACTATTAATTCTTTCTATGCTAAAGCCAACTGCCAAACTCTGTCTTTGGTGGATTAAATGCTGCCCCACTTTTGGGAGACTATTTTATTTTCTGAAGCCATTTGTGCTTTTCAGTGGTGTCCTTTTTTATTAGGCAGGACTGCAAATTGTCTGTGTATTATTATTTATTTTTTTATTAATAATAAATATCTTTCTTGTCAAATGAACTATTTTATCATACAAGTGGAAAAACAAACAGATTAATTACCAATCACATTGTCGAGAAGTCAGACTGTCATGCTGTCTGTCTACAGCCAATCCTTCCATAATTCCAAGAACAAAGAGCATGAAACCTTGAAAGACTTAGAGATATCAACCTGATACCTTAAAATCATACTCTTAACCAAACTCTGATTTGAATTATCCTGCTATGAATTCAAAGTAGCTCCAATGACTACCATTACAGACTTCGAATTTTTCCAGATAGGCTATACCAGGTTATCACAAACAAGGATCTTAACTGGGCTTATATGAATATACCAAGTTGTGATTTTTTTTTCATTAAACTTTCCCCAGAAGCATTTTACATGTCCTCTCTGGCATTTATACTTACAAAAAAGGAGGAGACTGCAGGCAGACTACAGCCATGCATAACACAAACAGATGCTTCCTGCTTCTTAATGGACACAGGCGACCTTTGGCTGAAGATGCAGCTTGTGTTCAATAGTCCCATTTTCTGTGAGACTTAATCATACCTCAGATCTGTACTGCCAGATTCACATAAATGAGCCAAATGCACAGCTCAGTTTAATTTCTAGTGCATTACAAAATGGCAATATTATATTTTTAGGTATAAAATGTCAATAGTCATTTTGGGCAACTTCCTTCTGGATGTCAAATTTCTCATTCCTTAAAAGAGCTTGTGGCTTACTGGAAGTTAATGTTCAGCCTACAGAAGTATAAGAAGTGCTTTTACTTAGTGCAGAAAAAGAAAGAAAAATGCATAGCAAAAAATTGGAACTCACGACACAGGGATTTTGACCCAGAAGCACTATTAAAATGGAAGGTAAAAACCGTGTTTGTCACCTCCGAACACCTTCTTCTAATTGGTGTTAAATTCTAAAATGCAAAGGCAATTTATAAAGCAGAGAAAGGAAGAAGTGTGAAAAGTAAGGAGCAAACAGGAAAATCAATATTAAAAGATCAATAGTGAATGAGTTAACTTTTAAATTAGCCCTTTGTGATACAACAGTTTCAAGTAACTCCACCTTTAGCATCTAAACAGCTTCGTGTCTTTTAGTTAGTTTCTCTGAACCTAAGACATCAGCTAGCAGACTGAAAGGATGCTTTACAAACCTGCTGTATAAAATAGTGAAAACTATCAGTGAAAATGGGGAATGTAATACGGGGTGGAAATGCACCCACTCATGAGATAAAAAGACCATAGGTCTACCCATGGCTGGTGGTTCAAAATATCATTTACAGTATTCATGAAAAACCCTTGTACTGCTCAAGGACACTTTTAGGCCTTTTCTTTGCATAAGGTATTCAAATGCATTTGAAATAACGTCAGTCTTTTCTACAACATATGAAATATGCCAGCAGCTTCCCTTTAAATCGGTTTCCTGTAAGTAGTTTTGTTTGAAAACTGGCAAGTGCTGGGTTTTTTTTTTCCTACAGACTTCTCTAAGGTGCCATTTTCTCATCTTACAAGCAAGAATTCTCAGTAATCTGAACAGGAACTTAAAGGAGGATACATAAAGGAAATTGTCCATGGCATATAATGGAAAAATAAAGAGTAAATTAGGAAACAATAAAAAAAGCCAAAGGGTGAAACCAAATTTTCCTGTTTTTTTCCCCAGGAGTACTTCAGTCTGTTTTACTACAACTATTTCTTAAGGGTATTAGGTGCCTATTCATAGTTAGTAAATGAAATAGCATTTTTGTTTTAATTCATTGCTTCTTTAACAAATGCTAACTCCCATCTCTGCTTCTTTAAATCCACAAAATATCCACGTTCAATCCTAAGAAGTATTATAAAGGCTGTAAATCTTGTTTTAATGGAATGTACATTTAGCTATGAGGAGATAATTGACGTTATGGAGGGCCTAGATGCTGAATTATATAGGTTATCTAATACAAAGGGGACTCATTACCGAAGCACTACAAACAAGTAGTAATATATGTATATTGTTCTGAGTGGCGTTATAGCAAAAGTGTTCGGGTCTGCAGGGATTTATAAAACACAAGAAAACAGCAGACATGCACTTGTAAATTTGTCTCATTTGTCTCTGAAGTTAAAGGTTATTCCCTTGATCTGAATTTGTAATAAAAACATGCTAGACTAAGGTTTGTAGAGAATGTTTGAATATGTAAATTGTGTATAATGATAGGCAATTATAGGGTAAAAACTGGACCTTATGAATGTTACAGAATTGCATGGAGCATCAAAGTATTTTCCTTCAGATGAAATATTTATCTTTTATGCATGTTATAAGCACTTTTTCAAAGGTATTCAGCAACCTATTTGAGTGGAGAGTTGACAAAAATCAAACCATTACAACCGACTAAGACTGTGGGCTTATGCACAGGAGAAGCCACAGCTTTTTACAGAATATACATAATAAATCTCTTGAACTAATGGTTCCGGAGATGGATCCTCAAGGACAAGTTCCACTGATTTTCACTCCCTTAGATGAAAGCTGGTCAGATTTTTCTGAATTTTTTTTAAGAAGGTGTGGGGGTGGAAGTGCGGGGAGGGAGACTGGGGAGAATAACTAGGTAAGAATGTGAATTTTCTTGGACTGATTCAATGAAGCTCCATTTCCCCTTCAGTTCGTTGGCTGCTGTTTTCAGGGAATAATATAAAATAAAAAAAAGAAAGGATGCTGCATCAAGATAGAAAGAAGTAAAGCCGGGAGATGATACTGTAGTTTATGCTACTGAAGATAAGGTTTTCTCCTTCTCTGAGCACGACAGTCTGTTCAGGTTAACCAACTGCAGTGTTAGAATAACTCCAGCCGACTTGTCACAGAGTACAAAAGTCATCAGCAACTGAATGTTCTTTTCTGCACCGCAATTAAGACGAATCAATACGACGTGCCACAAATGGTATTTTACTCTCAATAAGAACTCGGGCTGAGTTTATTCAGAATATTTTAGCGCTTCCCCAGGGGATTTTGGTCCGACGCAGATGGCAAATAAAGTACTCAGCCTAGGGCTAGAGCACATTATGCTAATTCTAATGTCAGATGTACTTTAATATACAGCTCTATTTAATCACCCCATTATTTCACATTTCCATATGAAAAACCTGCGGCACTTCTGCAGAGCTTTCACTCTGCGACAATGCCAGCTTCCTTCAACTAGCTCACTGCGAAAGAGAAAAGAAGACTGGTCATTCTCGCCAGTCAAAATGTTACAGTTTCAAAGTTTCAGTATTCCTGAATTTAAAGCGGGTCTTCCAGTGCAATTAACAAATCGCTCGGCTAGAATGCTGATATGTACAAAATGCTAAGGAGGTGTGACTGAAAAAAAATAAAAATAACAGCCCTTCCTCTCTACCTCATCTGCTCGCACACACAGACATAGGCAGGCACATATCTCAAATCAGTAATAAGAACAGTAATAATAAAAATAATGAAAATATTTTCATAGTGCAATTCAACCAATATTCTCAACACTTGTCACCAAAACACTGCTATTCCCGGCTGCATGGCTTCCGTTATTTAGAAGAACAGACATGGCTGGCACAGCTGCCAACCTACAGATGTCTCCGAATAAAACCTTCCTTGTGTATCAATAATTTTTGCCTGCAACAAACTACACCTCTAATTAGGTTTAGAAGACACACACCTTCAGCATGGGCCACTATCCAAATTATCTGCAAATTTACCTTGATGCCTCATTTCTGTTGACCACAGAATTTGAACCTATGCACTTGAAGGTAAAATAATTCAAAACTGGATTTACATTGAAAGGAATGAAGGAAAAAACTTTGCTGTGGAGCTGTTTTTCAAGCCATGTAGGCTCTTGATGTGCAGATGGGGAAAGCAGAAGCAGTCCTTGGAGCACTTCTTGAGCATCCAAGCTTTCCCTTCAGAGTAATTCTGTGAAGGACCCTTAATTCAGCATTCGAGTATAGTCACCAGTGAAATGAGTTTCATGGTCTCAGCAAAATCCTCCCCCAGTTTGGCATAATTGGGGCTCCATGACAACTAGTACTGCACATCAGGGGGAGCCAGGCCAGGACTGGATTATACCCACTTGCTATTAGAGGAATGTACGAAGCTTAAGTCGATCATTATTTTAATCATTGCATTAAACCTACAACATATTTCACAAAAAAAGATCTATTTAGAAAAAGACGTACTTTTTCCTCCTCCAACCACCCAGTATACATCCTTTAAAAATTGTTCAGCAATGCATGCAGCAGCCAGCACCTGGGGCCAGATCTCACCTGGTTTCACTCTTATGCATCAACATTTAAAGATACAGAACTGAGCTGCTGTGCCTTGACAGGGCATATGCCGCAACTTCCATGTCCTAATTTGAACACAGTGGATGATATCCCTCACATTCAAGGCAAAAATGCTTACATTTTCAAGCTTTCTTTTATTTTTATATATGTACATATGCATGTATATATGTGTGTGTGTGTTTACGTATGTGTGTATATATATGTATATATACATGATTTGCTCTCTGTAAGACTGGCTACGAATACAGCACTATCCACAAAGGAGAAAGAGGGCTGAGTACAGGGCAGAGATCCGACCTTCCCCAGCTATTCCAACTAGACCTTCGAAAACACAATCATATCTTGGGAGAAGCATATACAACAGTTTCACCCTACTGGAGTTTTGCCTGAATGGTAAATACAGCACAAGTTAATTTAGTAAATTAGGGCAACTTTAAGATTTGTTTAAAGTAGAGGGTATCTCACCCTGAAACTAAGTAGTTAAATTCAAAAGAAGAAGAGGAAATGAATGTTTAATATCCCAATACAAAGCCCACCAAAGTCAATATGAATCTTTCCACTGGCTTCAATGGGCCCTGGATGAGGGTTGTCTTCCACATTGGGATTTGTTAGTCTCAAGACACTGTCTTCAATGTAGGGATAAATCTGGTTTGTGGTGGTATAGTTAAAAGAAGATAACTGAGTTCACAGCAGCTATACGCCTAAAGAACTCAGCTGCAAATATTTTAGAGAAATAAATGGAAATATATCTAGTAAAGTATCTTTTGTTTCTTTAGTTGAAAGAAAAACAGTTGAAATAGGAGAAATACATAAACTGAAATTAATCCTTAACAATTCTGTTGCTTTTTTTAATGTTGGTTTTTGGAAGTAAAAAAGGATAATAATAATTCTCCGTAGATCTATCCTATTTCTTTAGCTCACTTTAGATAAACTGACTACATTCTTAAACTCCGTTATTAAGAATTCTTCGAAAAAATTGTAGCTGAGACTAGCAAAACAATTTTTTTTAATAACATATTTATTTCTGGAATCCCATTCAATTTCCATCATTATGGAAATTTTTTTAATGCCAGAATGTCTGTGGACACATCTTACTCTAAAGGGTTCCTACAGGACTCAAAAGTCCTGTAAAGGAAAATCCCAGGCTGGGTGAACAAAGAAGCAAAACGAGCAGAAGTTTTAAAAGGCTAAATATGGGGGGGTCAGGGGGAGCAAGGGAAGGAGGAAGGTATAAAATACTTCAGATGAAAAATAAAACCCACCAGTTACAGAAGCAGGGATCTTGGGGGTTGCTCTAGATTAAGCAGTTAAATTGCAATCTCTGACTACGAAGTTGCAAAAGATGAATCTCCAATCATGCTTCCTGAAGCGCAAAGATAAAAATACAATTTTTGCTCCTTAAATAGGTGGTGTTTTATGCCACTGTAACACTGCAGAAAATAATGCCAATGTTGGCTTAAAAGAAGATCCTAAAAACTTCCTATTTTATTTCTATACAATCCAGATTGATCACCTAAGAGAAGCATAATTAAACAATGCTAAGCATCCCAACCCCTTTGAGAATGTACTGCCGAAAAATATTTTTAGAACAATCACTGTAGTAATTCTTCTTAGTTGTAGAAACACTCCAAATCAGAAAGTCAATTTTTCCTCTATTTGCAGAAGTGTGCTGGTTTTCACTGGAAAGGCGCCTGTGTTTTGTTTGGCTGCTGTTCATATACTGCCTTGGCAGGATTTCCTTGGATTGCTTACAGTGAACATTGCTCTTGCATACAGTAGCACTCCCATTTTAACCGTCCCAGCCACACGTTTTCTAATAACACACGGAGAGCTGCAAAATCCCTATAAGCACAGCTCTTTAAAGCAGCAACAGAAGGGGGTGGGGGCAGAGGACCGGAGTCGGCGGGGGGGGGGCTCTGCCTGTTCAAAATCAAGCACTGCAAACAGAGGATCGTCCTTTTAAAAAGAACCAATGCGAATTGTGTTTAAGGAATAGCTTTCCAGGAAAAGAAAAAAACATCTCCGAGAAGAGGGCCTGATTCTGCTGATTCACTGAATCTGTTCTGCGCTGGCTGGGCTCCGAGCGTCACTGAATTGGGTCCTAAGTACTGTTTATTTTCTTTTTTTTCTAATTTTTTCCTGCCCTTCTGAGGGGTGTGCAGATAACTTAATAATTCCTGGTATTACCTTACGCGTTCGAGACCCTGCACCTAAGCCTGTGCTCCTCGTGCATCCAAATTTTCCGCCCCGTCAGGGGGAGGCTGGGGTACACAGGGAACACAGGGCTCCACTGTGGGAATCAAACGGGCAGGCGAGATGAAAGAGGAGGACATCTATCTCGCTGAAATAGTCGCAGGAAACAAATGCAGCATTTCTACCTACGGCTGAGAGAGAGAGAAAGCCAATAACAAAACCGTTATTCAGCTCCGTGCCCTTTACAAATAGGACTGACTTGTTAGTGGACAGCTGCGGCTCAGCCCCCCTCCACGCCATTCCAACTTGCTGCCTTTGCCACCCTGCTTTTGGAGATCGACAGCAATTTGCATCTCCATGCATCTCATTTCTCGTTAAGTAAGTTGATTAATTTGGGCGAGGGAAGTTGTCATTCAAAAAAACAGAAATTTCCACTGGCATTATTTCTGCCTTTCAAAATTCACCGACCTCCCCCTCACGGGTCCAGCCCCCACTTCACACCTCTCTTTCTCCCTGTCCCTTTCTCCCCCCTTCCCGCTCCCTCCCTCCTTCTCCCTCTTTCTCCCTGTTGTTTACAAAGGTTTCATTATGTTTTCAACTAATCAGAAAGGCCTACTAATACACAATTAACATGTGACTATAAAAAAAATAGCTTCCAGAAGAAGGAAAAGTAATTAAGTAGAGAATGCTTTTCAGTAAGTGCTCGCTTTAACCCATCGTCAGAGAACAGAGTCTAGGTTAGTCCACAATGGATGGAACAGATGCCAAGGGCGAAATGTTAAAAGCAAATAAAAAAGGACATTATTTTCTTTGGGAATAATAACTATCAACGCCACAAAAACGAACATCAGACTGCAGTTGTTTTTATCTGACCTCCTCCTCTTTCCTCCACTTTTCTAAAGTGCCTTTTCTGTGTGTTTCATTAAAATAAATACAAAAATAAAGGTATCGTTTATTGCATCTTTGCTTCCAAGGTGACAGCAAACCAAGTAATCAGCATCACCATCAAAATGGCACAATGCTGTAGGTTATTAAAAAGATTTTACTTTAAAATATTTTAGGCCTGAATGTACACATAAACTAAGCTCCCAGAAAAGTCGGTAGGTATTCTGCCCAAGCAATGACAAGGGGTGTTGAACCCTCTGCAAGTTGTGCTCTGTTATCACAACATATAGGAACTATAGGAGACAGTTTTAAAGGTTGTAGTGTTTGCAGCACTTCAGTTATTAACTTTGGATCTATCTGCTGACACTGTCCTCAGCCTGAGAGCTGCCACACAGGTTGGCAGCCTGGGGACACTAGCACATATATAACATACACCATATATATGTGTGTGTGTATACTGGGGTGGGGCGTAAATTAGAATGCTATCTAAATAACATGGTTTTTTTTTTATCCAGGGATTGTCAAAATACGTCTAAATACTCCTTGTGTTCTTGACGCATTCAGCGAACCTCCACAGCAAAAATGGTTTCCTTTGGAAAAATATATATTTCTCCAGATGTCTGTCCTTGGAGTGGAGCATTTGAGATATTTTTTATTTCTGTTCCCCTCCCTCAAATGAATTCTAAAACAAACAGACACTTAGTTGTGCATTTTGAAAACCAAATTCTGCAAGGAGATCAGTGTTTTGAGCAGGATGCTAAACACCACTTTGGTCCCACTGAAATCAAGGGGGAGCTGAGGGGTGTTGGGAGGAACAGGTCCTCCAAAGTCACAAAGGACCACATGCAATAACAGCTCTTTTTCCTTACATTCTCCCCCCCAATGAATTTATATTCCAAACTATGTATCACATACAGAGTATTTTTTACTATCCAAAATCCCATTAGTTTCATTGGCACTTTAGGTAATAAGATTTGCATGGTAAAAATTCCATTTCTATTAGATTGGGTCCATAGGACTCACCAGCCTGATATGATTGTCAGAGGAAAGGGAGGATGTGTGGGTTTGTTACAATATGAGGATTTGTCCACACAGAATTTGGCACCAGTTTAATCAAAAGGACTCACTTTAACCAGTGCAAACCCCAGTGTAGCCTCTACTTCTGTCAGCTTAAAACTGGCTATATCAGGAAATTTCTCACTGTAAATTTATATAGGTATGCTAAAACAGGTCAGCTAAACTCAGGTGGCAATCAGTTAAAACAATCTATACCCTGAAGTATTCTGGATTATCTGTCTGAAAGACCCCTTTAGTTAAACAAGCAGAAGAGGGTGTTCAGGGAAACGATGGCATCCTGGGCTGGGACCTCAAGGTCTCTTTCAGGACAGAGTGAAATCAGTGAGATCCCATCAGCCAGACACTACTCCTCTTGCTCATGTAAGAACACAAAACCCCTGGGTTATGCCCACAAGCAGGACCCCATTTTCAACTATGGCCACCAGCAGAAGCTTAGGAAAAGAGCGTGTGAATCAAGGTAGAAAAAGGTCACAACTAGACCCTATCCAGCCCTCCCAGCTCCTAGCAATCAATGATTTAGAGTCTTTCAGTGCCAGGGATTGATCAGACCAGATTAGCATTCTTATTAAGCACCCACCAAATCCTCCTGATTTTGCCTAGTCCTTTTCCGAACCCATTTTTTACTTTTAGACCCTGTAAGATCCTGCGGCAATGAGTTCCACACCTCCCTTCAGTGTGAGCAAAAAACTACATCGGCTTTAGGTCTGCTGCCTGACTCACAGGACATTTAACAGGGACGCTTGCCCTGCCAAGTGCAACCTGACTGTGTCACGGCAGCAGACCATCGCAAAATATTCCCTAGCGATACGGACAGCAAAATCACTCTCTGCTTTTACACAATTCTTACTGCAGCCAAATCCTTACCGATTCCACAGAAGACTGACTTCTAACTAACAGCAAATGGAAAACTTCAGGATTGGGCACAAGTCAGATATGGCAGCTCCTTCCCAAACCATCCTTCCTTTAGTTTGTTTGCTCTTGATTTCTGATCAACTGCATAGTTTCTTGTTTTGTTCCTAGCCTAGGTTTAACATCTAATCTAGGTTTAAATGCCTCAAACAAAGGAGACGTATTCACCAAATGCTAGAAGATGGGTTATAAGTACTTTGCTGAAACTTGGCATTTTTGCACCTCTTAAGAACATTCTACAACCTGAAAATCAGTCATGGTCTGGAAGTTCTTCCTAATGCTCATTTCACACGTAGTGCAGTTTACCTATTATTCATGGCTGTAGCTCTCATTCTGAAAATGTACCTGGTGCGTAGCATCAAGCCGATACTGAAGCCCCATTGGTTTCACAGACTTCATAACCTCATTCCAAACCTTCTGGAAATGAGGCCTGGAGGGGGTGTCACATTACTGAATCACCCCAATGTTCCTTGTTACTTGAATCATTTTCCCTCTACCTGCTCCTTATTCAACATGCTCATATATTTTTAGTTCTTTTCATCTCTCCCTATGAAACAATCCTGCCAACATTTTAATCACTTTTGTTGTTCTTCTCTGAATTACCTCCAATTTGACAACACCCTCCAATTAGCAAGGTGCACAGAATTATACACAGTCTTGGTCATTGTTCTGTGGAAAAACAGTTTCCCATTTAGTCTTGCTGTGGATCAGATTCTGACTTCAAGAACACCCTGGGATGGTGAAACTGAGGACTGAATTTGGCCCATGTGCATAACTAAGGCTGACTGACGTGTACAAATTGGGAAGTAAGGGTATTTTCTACAGCTCGGTGTCATTGCCCCTGGATCAAACAGTGATCACGAGCCTTCCCTCCTCTATGACCCCTGAGACCAGCAGACGGAGCTTGGTGACGGAGGGATTAATTGACAACCTTCAGTCTGGACTGTTTTGCCTTTATCAATCTCAGGCAGATGCTTAACTCTACGGAGAAGTTATTTTCTAACCAAAACATCATGGCACACCAGATTTACAAAAAAATGCAGTTGAGGGATATGGGATGCAAAGCAGCAAGAAGGGCCCCGGCCATGCACAGAGCAGACAGCAATCAGGCTGACTTATAGCCGGAGTTTGGCGGGAGGCTCCAGATAAGCATCCAGGAGTGTCTGACAGGGGACAGATAGTGAGGATGCCAAGGAATTGTTTGGGGGATCCCACTGGGGTATAACAAGAAGTAATGGGATTTAATTGGGCCAGTGACAGTGTAGGCCGATTATCAGGAAAACGTTTCCTAACTCTGAGGCTGGCAAATCCTTAAGAGAAGCCCCAAGCCGGCGGCGTCTCAGACGAGGGGGAGCACTTGAGAGTACACCACAAAAATAATGTCACATTGCCAGAGTCAGGGCAGCATTATGAAACAGGCATTTTCTGCTTTCTAAATTTACAGCCGTGATTCACAAAAATGAATTGGGTTGCTCCAAGTGCCCCATTTAGAAACACCGGACTCAGCGTGAGCTGCACACACCCCCTCCAACCTCAACGGAGGCTGTGCCGTATGGGAGCCTCAGTGCGCTCTAGAAATGAGTGTTATCAATATCAGTCACCGAGAGATCAGGTCAAAACTGTTAATATCTCATCAGTCACGCAAACTGCATCTCTTTCCCAACACACACCTACAGATTTATTATTAGGGTACTTCAGCTCTTTTGTATTTTTAAATCCAGCTGATTCACATACTTTAACGTTCATTATACAATTAAAAATATGACGGTAAAAGGTTTTTTCCTAACTTATTAGGAAATACATACGATATATATTTATAAATTACATATTATCATCTTTTTAGACCTAATGATGTGTGCTGTCTCAGGCAAGATGACCTGTTACTCAGACTAATTGATTCCGTTTCATATCTACAAGCACAAGGTATTTTTATCTAAGCTTGGTCATTTGGCTCTATCCATAAAACATGTTCTTTGGGTTTTGCTGGGAGGGGGGATGGGAGGGAAACGAGATTGAACACTTGAGTCAGTATTTATCCCTTGGTCAGGATGGATGAGGAACGGATAAATCTGGTATATATGCTTTGTCCACTGAACTTGGCAACATGGACTCTGCTCAGCACACCCATCAAAGTCAACAAATACTCTCCCAACTAACAGTGAATGCTAGGTACCAGACAAACAGAGAAGTCCTGACTGCTTCAGTGAATAACATGGACTTTCACGATGACAAAATGAGCAGCGTTATCCACTCCCCCAAGAGGTGAGATAAACACTCAAGGTCATTGAAGTGTTGGGAGAAATAATAAAATAATTTTTGAGGTATTGATTCAAAAATGCCCATTTCTAAAGCCACTTCTTCCTGCAATTCTTCCAAGCCCCAATGCACGCACAATTGTTCTCAACTGCACTCTTGTGTTTGAAAACAGAAATTGGAGTAATGCATAAACCTTGCCTTCCTGAAGACTAAAATGGGACAGAGGCATGAAAGCTCCCCTAATTCTTTAGCCCTCAAAGCATGAAAAGGGACTTGCATCTTTTTATTCCTCAAATCAAAGAGGACTTAAATCAAAGTGGTCACTCCTGCTTCAGCCTACGGGCCTGACCTTCCTCGGAGGTTCGGAGTGATTTGTCACATCTCCTGCACATCTCTGAAAACACAAAGCACCGACCGGCGAAGGCTGGAGCCGTATTTCACATGGCTCCACGCTGCCAGTTCTCCCTCCCCTGGGTACACCAACGTGTTTGTGTCGGGTTTTGGAGTTGGAGGCTGACTGAAGGCAGACCAAGTTCCTCTGTGCCTCACCCACAGCCATCGCCAGCTCTGCACGGAGGAAAGGCTGTGGCTGCAGCACACACAATTTCAGCAGGACGGGGCAGGGCTGGGAAGCAGCATGGGGACCGCGAAAGGTAACCAGAGGTACCGCCTGTGACAAAGCCACTGGGCTCTGACGAGGGAATCCAAATGGCAGCGAGGGTGACATCTGAAAGCTGCCCACAGAAAAGGACCGTGAAGCTCCATTGAAGCTACAGGGGACTAGAGATCTGAATTCCTCCCTTCAAATCCCACTTCGTGATACACACACTCCATTCCTATCTTTTCCTCAATAATTATCCTTCCCTCCTTTGCCAACTTCCCCTTTGTTTTACCTCCTATCATCAAGCTCTCTTCTGGTGGCTTCTGTTTAATTTTTCCACTGCTGATGTACCTTAGTCAGAAACTAAGCAGTCCAAGTTTTGCCCTATTGTAAATCTACCAGAGCCTTTTACCAGAGATAAATGTAGCCCTGCAGACACAATAGGGTGCAATGGAGTGGCATACGGAGAGATCTGATTTTCATTACTATAAGGATACAGACAATGCAGTTATGTGGTGATTATTATATAACCCACACCTCTATAATGGACAAACGGGAGTCAAACTTGTGCACTTAAGTAATAAAAGGTTTACAAATGGGCCTCTTCTATTAATGTAAATAGTCTTCTCTATTTTATTAAGATCCATCTACTGTACGGTGCACTGAGCTAACAAGCAATCTTCAGTTGCCACCTCGCGTGTCTGCATTGCATAGTACAATTCCTCCTAGATAAATATCTCAAGAGAAGCAGGAAAACAATTAAAACTAGAAGGTAATAAATGATGAAGAAGCCTATGAACAGCATGCTGGCGCTCTTCCCAGTCTTCATTCATGCATCAAAAAATCCCATAGCTCTGACTTTTTGAGAGGGCAGCTGGGCAGTAGGGATGTCCACAGTAATATAAATGGGAATTAGATATGATCGAATGTGCTCATTGCATTTTCAGCAGCACATGTAATCTTCTCCCCCCTTCCCTCCAGTTCCCCCACCTCTCACCCTGCTACCAGAATAGATGACAAATGATCCTGTAACCAAGCAACTGGGCAATTGAAGAGTTTCAAAGTTCCAGTACATGATAGTTTAGCTATGATCTTTGGGTGATCAGGCTCTGACTGGAGACACCATCCCTGAGTTAAATACCTTTGCTCTCTCCAAATAGTTTTACCCTGGCAAGGGTTTTCAAGGGTTGGTGGAGGTAGAATTTTGTCCTCAGAGCTTAGCAGCTGTGTCCATTACTTCTGATGCTCCCTGACACACGCAAGAGGATGACGACCACAGAGGAAATGAAGATGCATCTACTTGAGAGTCACCTGCATGGCAGCAATGGAGGCAGCCCAGTTAATACAGCCTTGGTGATACTCCATCGTTGATAACCCAATAAGATTTCATCCCCAGCTACTGAGTGCTCATACAGAATCCATCGGTAGAAACACTTAGCACCATTTAATCCACCACCATTATTCTATTTCTTTGCATAATGCAATAACATTATTTATAAGAATTAAGTCACTGAAAACATTTTAAAATATCTAAATCTTTTTCATGGGTCTATTCTAACTGCCGTAGCCCTTTCCACTGGGGGATGGATTGTGAGATAATTGATTTTGATGCCACCACGTGCGCCCTTGCTTTAGACTCAGGACACATAACTCACGTGGAGGTCAATTATCTCATAGTACAGTCCCCAGTGGCAGAGTCTATAGCTTAAAAAGATCCTATGCTAGAAAAAGTATACCGTTATAACAGGCTGGCGTTTGTTTCCAAACAAAAATTTAATGGTAAAATTGTTTATTGCCTACCCACATATACGTGTGGATACATGTGTGTGTATAATATATATATATTGAACATAAAAGGAATATGTTGATTGTATATCTATTTGTTCAGGTATGTCTGTAACTCTCACCACTACATTATCTTTGATGTAGGTGTAAAAAAACGTACAGCATGGATTTTTAACTCTTGCATTGCAAAGAAAATGTCTATAGTAAGGATATTCAGTTTACCCATTTGAATAAACAAAGCAAACAAATGTCTTTAAAAGAAACGCAGCCCAGAATCTGCTAATTGTTTTTAAACTCTGAGCTGTATTAAGCCTTCTCAAATCCTTGAGTATCCTGGCAATACTGAGTCTGCATTCACAGATCATCCATAATTGTTAACTAGCCACCGCAGATGAAAACTGTTAGTAATAAAACTCTACCCTATTAGGTTGATCCAATATTAAGTTTTCTGACTGATCACTGAATGGAGGTGGTCAGACATGCATTCGTACATCTCCATTTAGCAACAGGGGCCCAGAAGAATGTGGCAGTATTCTAAAGAAAACTAGTCATAGGTAACTAAACCCCCCACAAAAGACTTGGCAAGCCACCCTGAGATCACACTGCCAAATTCCAAAGGGGGGTGAGTGCTTTCAAATCCCCAGGAAGCATTCAGGTTAGACTCTTCGGTGAGGTAGAGGTTAAATCAGTATCAGGTAGAGAAAACTGGTGCAAACAGTGGCATCTTTACCAGGCTGGGATTCTAGGTGACGCAGTAAGAGGTAGCTTGCAGGTAAGGGGATATGGCAGGAAAATCAGTCAACTGGAAAATATCACATACCCTTTCTTCAGCCCAGCTCCTTGGTGCCTCTCCATAAGCATACTCTTCCAATCTCAGTTTTTAAGTTACGTCCAATTTCTGATCCCACATTAATGTTGAAAGTATTCACACCTTACCACTTACAACTCCATTTGTTTTTTACCACCTTAAACCCACAGAATATAGTCTCAGTCATTTGAATACCAGGCCTCAAGTCGATGTCAGTCCCAGTGAGAGATTTGCCAGAGGGACTGAGATGTGCCTCAGAGTGAAGACAGTGAAAGAAATTAAGAAAACTATCTTGGGAATGTGCATCACTGGGACACTTTAAAGCTAAATGAGATCTATGTTCTTTTTCAAAGTCAGGCTGAAAATCAAAGAGCTTCAAGTAAGAAAACACACACTTCGGGAAATTAAGAGGTTAGTGCAGCTGCAGTTTTTCATCACTGCTGCTTAGTGTAGGTTTATTGGCCACTTTTAAGCAGAGAAAAGAACGCCTAGCAAAGATCATCTCCAGCATGCAGAGCTTCGAACCTGGAACTATTAGCATCCTCTTCAGGGTGAATAATTACAATCAATAAATTCACCTTCTTCATCCATGTTGGAATTACTGTAGCCATGGATAGTGCAGATATGCTGGAGGGATTTGGGGAGCAACCCTCCTCACTGCAGTGCTCTCACTGAACTTACATCTCATTGAATTGGGCAATAATTAGCAAAAACAGAAAGACTAAAAAAAAAAACATTTAAAAAAAAAAAATCCCACAAAACCAAAAGAAAAACCCCTCCAGATCTTGTGAACTATGGGAGTGCAGGAGGCCAGGTCCCTGTAGAGTCTGGCTGGTTTAATAACACTAGTAAGAAAACAAGAGTGGTAAAAAGAACGATCAGAGTGTTCAAGAGGAGCGAACAGAATATCAATCACAGTGCAACTGCCAAAACGCTGCCCGTTCTCCTCCTTGCTGAGACAGTAACTCTGAACAATTTGCTGCAGCAAAGGAGCAGATTTAATGAAACAACATGGCCGGAAGGGTTGCGATGGCAGGGCGCCTGGCAGACCGCGCTACACGGCGCACAGGCACCGGTGCAGGGCAATGCGTGGGCTCCCACCTCCTCGCAGGGTGCTGATCCTGCCAGCGAGATGGCAGTCCCAGAGCAGCCATGCAAGAGGCAGAGCCGCAAATCCACCCACTCCTGCTCTCCCTCCACCCTTTCTCCTCTGGAGCAAACCCTGGGGATGCAGCTTGTGCGCTCCAGAGCTAGGCTGCTGTTGGAAATGCCAGCGTGAGCTGAAGCAGGAGAGGAATGGCGGATGCTCTACTGCTCGCACAGTGGTGTTGGGAAAGGTTGCGCTCTTGCCTTACAAAAACCATTTGGAAGCCTCCACAGATGCTGACTTTGCTCCCTAAAAACAGCTTGTTGGTGGTCAGGAAGACCTATTCCCAAACAAACTGCCCCTTGGCAGGAGCCAGGGTGAAAGGACTCAAGCCCAGAGAGCCCAGCATAAGCCACTGGAAAATTTTAATACCTCAGCTTTTGTCCCAAAATGTGCCCTCCTCCATTTTAACATAGGTGACCAGCATGTCCTAAATCTACTATTATGACTCCTGTTTGATTTACAGACTGCTCGGTCTCCCTGAGTGTGCCCCGCAGCCCCGCGCGCTGCATGCGGAGCACCGCGGGCCCATCAATACAGCGTGACACGAATTCTCACAGTGGAGTGATGTTTTGCACCGGGCTATTGTCCACAAACCATTATGTGTCAAAAAACAAACAAAAGGAGAACATTGGAGATACTTTTACATGATACTTTTCTGGTTCCTGAAAATGTGAAATAATGAATAAAAATGTTCATTACAGAATTATTCACTTTTCTCCATGATTCACGTCCCAGTAATTACCGTGACCAGCCTAATAAAAACTGCTACAAAACGAAGGTCAACTAGCAGTTAGAAGTGTTCATTTTCATTTCAATGTATTCATCTCTGGCTCCTAATGGCCTCATTTTCTCCTATGCTCTTTAATAAATACCACTGAATTACAGGTTAAATAGCTAAATTAAATTATTGCAATTACAGCGTGCGGAGCACTGAAACTGGTTTACCTTTCCCAGTTCAATTAGAGGGGAAGTTTCAACAGCCTGAGACTCCTGATTGCTGTCAATATTCTGAATCACTAGGAATCCGCACTAAAGGCCAGGTTATTTGGTTACAGACTGGGTAATTTCTACACCCCTCTTCCCTCCTGTATAAAGAGGAATTACTTGAGCGCTCTCAGCTAAAACAAAATGAGGCAATCAAAGTATTTTGGGGGAAAGCAACCGCAACGCATAATTGATTCTTTTTGACTGAAGAGAAGGAAGCCTTGAAGTGGCTCAGGCTGAGGGAGAGTATAGGAAACAACCACCTTGTTCCTCTAAAGGAGAGGCAAGTACATTTTAATAAATATGAATGCTTAACCTGCCATCGGCCCACAATTATTTTACATGTACAAATTAAAGATGTTCTTCATTATTTAAATATATTCCAGCATTTGTTGATGTTGCCCCTTCCACAGGCTTAATTATTTACATCCCTTTATAAGAATGAATATCTTAATAATAAGGACTGTTGGAAGATAAATTTAAAAAAAAAAAGGTTTGTTTCCAAAAGATCCCAGAGCATGCAGCGATATTTGTTGTGGAAGAGCTCCCCCTTACTTCTTCACTCTCATGTTTGCAAAAAGCACCAAAAAAAGCTATCAAGGATGGGGGATTCTTTCCTGCAATGATAACCGGACATGAAACACAGGCACACTCAAATACAGTTAGAACGAGAGACTGAAATATTTTGACTGCTCAGTGCTATTGCTATTTCTAGCATCAAGGGGAGAGGGAATCTGTTTGTCTTCCATCACAATCCACATGTTCAAAGCCACACGTTCTGTACCGTACTTAAACGGAGAAATGATACTGTTACTGTGAGAAAAGTGAGGTGGACAATGCAGCTAAAGCACTCACAGGCTTGGATTATTCCTTCTTAGGACACCTATGAAAAGGAGCAAGAAAGGGAGTTACTTTGTGCCAAGTTGAGGAGCCACATTAAAACGTCTCTATGGCCAAAGTAAAAATATATATACTCATTAAGGTAATCGGGAGTGTACACAAAATCCTGTTCTTTTATTAGCTCATCTTTAATACCTTTTGCCACTACAAGTATTTAATTCCTGGTAATCAACCGGGTGTAAGCAAGAACAGAATACAGCCAACACACCAAAACAGAGTTGGGATTAATATGAATGTTCAAGAAGGGGACACTAATAGGGACACAACTGTGAATTAAAAATGCCGCTGAGTCCTTGCACATGCCACATCTAGACTGTGGAACAAAAATATGGTTTCGCCTACTGGATTTTGGGTTGGGGTTTTTTTGGATTTGGATGCTGCTGCCAATAGCCTTAATGAGCCACAATATTGCATTGGTGTTTGTTCTCAGTAGCCTGAGCAGAATTGTATCCCTATCATATTTTCTACAAACCACACTTCTCATGAACTTGGGTAGAGAGACAGATTCCACATATGAATTACCAAGAGAAGATCAAATCTGCAACGAGGTAACCTACAGTGCGGGGCAGATCCTGAACATACTTTATAACAATGCAAGAGCTAATTAGTGGCAGCACCTACAGCCCCGAAGGAGAGGAAAGCACTGTACAGCACTTCGGGTGACTCAGCAGAGAAAGCCAGAAACACAAATAGAAATTATTACCAGGATCACTATGAAGTAAAGTCCTGAGTAAAGAGTACTAAAGGGCTCAGTGCACATGTGAGTAGAGGAAGAGGATGAGGAGTTCTGAAGGTGTGAATTTCTCGGACTCATCTCTCTAAGCAAACTTGAAAGGTTTGATTCTCCACCCACCCTTCCTCAACCTGAGAGCAGGGTTCAGTTCACATACAACCTTGTGAACCGAACCCTGCAGGGCTTGAACAGTTCTAGCCAAAACCGTAGCAATGGAAATGAAATGAGTGTTTTGTGATAGCTGACAAATTAGGTTACATCTCTCCAATTGTGAAGTGCATCCACTCTGCAAGGTATGTTTCCACTGCTTTCCTCCCAGGTCTAAAAGGGCACCCGTAACACCCCAGGGCTGAGTGACCCATGTCTGGACTTTCAGATCCTATTTGGAATCTAGCTGGGATACGCAGGGCATGGAAGAGACAATTGGAAGGCTCTTCTTATGTCTATCACATTAAAAAAGCTCTTGGAGGCTGACTGTTCCAGCCAAGCAATGTAATCAATGTATACAGCCCATTCCTTTTCACAGGACACCACACATCCTATCTTACAGATTTGACTTAGGTGGTTAAAGTTAAAACAAGTTTGAAGACTGTGGACTAGAGCTGCTCAGAACACTTGATTCTTGACACTAAGATGACCTGTATTAAGAGCTGAGTTTCAGTGAAGTTTCATCAGAAAGACTGTGCGAGAGAGAGAGAGAGTTGTCTAGTGGTCAGGGACCTGCCTGGTAGTCGTAAGACCCATATTCAGTTCCTTTTGTCAGATTGCAAATGATCTGGGGGAAAGATGCTGAAACAATATTGATACCGACCCAGAAGCCATCAGGTTTGAACCAAAATATCATGGTTTTGCCTAAAAAACTGAACACACTATTCCATTTCTCAGAAATCTTTAAGTTTGGGTTTCATTCCAGTAGGAAGAAAAACATAATTTGAAACTTTAATAGTTGATGCAAAGTGAACGTTTGTTATTCTTCTCAATTCTTAGGACACTTATGAGAAAACTGATAGAAATCACCACGAAATTTCTAGTGGGTTGAACAAACCACAGTTTCACTCCTAGATCATGTGGGTTTTTTTCAGAACACCAGTGCTAGCACCTGAAAAAGTGAAGGAAGTTGGATTTTTCTGGGCAATTTCAAGCTTTTATATCACTATGAAGTTCAAGTTTCCTCAGCTAGAAGCCAGGTAGGAAGGAATACTAGTGCATCAGCAACAGACAATAAAAGGAAACATAAAATGTATTGCTACAATTCCTTGAATTACAGAAACCATCAAAGCTCAGACAACTTGGAAACATGAGCCAACACTAACTTCTTTTTGACTCTTTTTGTTTTACTCTGTGAAGCATAGTTTGTACCCTCTAGGGTGAAGCCTTTATTGTACTCCCAGGGGAAAAAACACCAGCTTGCTAAACTCACTCCTTCTCTTATGGCTGAATTGCCACTCCCTTTTTCAAGGTTAAGAGAAAGGGCAGTATCACCATAATGCACTATCGAGATCTCAACAATTTCAAGAGACTCCAAATCAGCCTCTCAGGGCTAGTGGCAAACTGCATTGCCTGAGGGAGGGTAGCAGTAACGTCTAGAGACTTCTCCAGGGCTGACAACTGTATCACTGCAGTCAGATGCAATTATGGACTGGAGCAGCTAGCAGGAAAGGGGATTGACAGTGACCAAGAGAGTGGAGAGGCCTGGGAGAAAGCAGACCAAACATTAGTAATGCAAAGTCAATGCCTAGATTGCTAAATCTATGCGTTACACAAAGGACCTCCTTTGGCAACCGTTACTCAAGATGACTAACGTTTGCTCATGCTGACTTCAACGAAAATTAAGTGCCTGAGAAACTGCTACCTAGGGTGAGGAAGGGTATGTCTACATGGTATCTGGCAGGCTGACAAAGGCTCACCCTGCCTGCACTCCAACCTGGCCAGACGCAAGCCAGCACCAATGGAGAGGACACGTAGCTGTGGTTGGTACAGCCCCAGACCCGAGCTAACAAGCCCTGCAGAGAGACGGGGCTGGGGCTCAACATCCTCACTCACGCAGCTGTACGGCTTCCGGTGCAGGGCTGGCTTCTGTCCAGTTGGCTTGAAGCATGGGCAGAACAAGCTCGTGTCTGCCTGCAAAATACCACGCACACCTACCTTCACACAGCTCTGACTTTCGCCCAGGAAGTTGAAGAAATGAAGAAACCCCTCATAAAGCAGCCATTCTGGATTCTTGGCTTCTTCAAAACCCGGACATTCACACTGTAGAGCCAACCCTGGTTTGCTTTCCTAGCAGGCTCCACGTATCAAGTACTTAATCTCAACAAGATAAAATCAGTTGTATTTAAATCTTACAGGTCGCCGCTTTTTTTTAATTTCTTTTGTGTGTTCTCAGTTACAGTAAAAGTCAAAAGCCAGGCACATCCCATGATTTGATCAGAAATGCTCCAGTATCTCCATGCATAAGTTTTAGCCCTCCTAAGTAGGAATTTTAGACGTACTTTTGTCATGCATTTCAATTCTGACTATCTTGGGCCAAAATACTCTTATCTTCTGCAAGATAATTTGATAACTGCTGACCTGGATTATGGGCTTAATCCAAACCCAAAGCAAATCACTTTCAACCGTACATTCATTTTATGCCTGTTGTTCATGTAGCAACATGACCAGACCAGATTTCTAGAGGCCGGGAACTTACTAACCAAGTCTGTGCCCAAGCCCCTTTTTTTTTCCTGCCTGTAAAATGGTCATACTCACCTGTGAGGGCTGATTAGGAGAAACCACAAAGATGAACTATGCTACACAATCTCAGGCAAGTTGCAGCATTTTGAAGGATTATCGCTCTATTTCTAACCCACCAAAAGACTACACTTCAGAGAGCAGAGGAGCCAAGAAACACTACACTCTCTGACCCCTACACAGTTTAAATTCTTAGCAATCTACATGTCAACATGACGGACACTATTCATAAGTAACAAACCTGGACACTGTACCCTGGTGCTTTCCGATCAAACCAGATCACTACACCCATTGCCAAAAATAATGACTAATGAAATGACTAAGAGGGACGGGTAACTGAAAAGCAGAGGCTGCAGCAGTGACACAATACTGTTAAGTATTAATTCTGTCAGGGAGCCTGGCACTGAGTATTTTATATCCTTTTCTCTTTGGGAACACAATGCCAACCCAGTCTGGTCATTTTATTACATAGGAGAGGGGAATTCCTCCTTGCAGCAGGAACCTCATCACTGCAAAAGAAAAAGTAAAGCCATCCAGAGGAACAACAAAATGTTAAAGCAAGTCTGTGTATTAGAACTTGAAGTGGGACTCAGAAAGGCAGCAAATGACAACTGAACCAGAATCTTCTCTTGCTACTTATGGTGCACAGACATAAGAAGAGAGAGAAGTGGGACAGGAGCATGGCAATGGCAGAAATGAGTGTGCCAAACTTTCTCTTACTACCCTTGCCAAAATGCCCTGTTGTCTCCTGAAATACAGCTTAATGGCAGTCAGGGAGCAAGAAGCCTGATCTAATGCTCACTGAATCAATAGCAATTGATTTTTCTGATAACTCCCATGGACTTCATCTATGTCCTGCCCTGAAAGAGTTCATTTGTTCCCTCGCTATTTGATCGTATTTCTTCCTAGAGTGGATTTCCAAGGGCTGAATTTCTTTGAACATACAAGTCTATTCACAAAAATCCTGTTTAGGTTCTTGCACTGCTTGCTTTATCTGCGTACCTGTTTGCCTGAGATCAAGCCTCACATGTTATTAGCCCTTCCATGTCCCCACTATAGAGACACATGGGGGGGAAAGGGAGTTGGCCAGGTTCACAGAAGGACTGTGTGGTGGGGGCAGCAGCAAGAAACCCCAATTCCACTGGCTTCCCAGTTTGGCATTTGAGCTGCAAAACTATCCTTGCTGTAATGACTCGTATTTTATTGTTTATTGTTTGCTCACTCTTCAAATTAGAAGTGCTCTGGGCTCCTTGGGATGAAAGATTCTACCTAAGTACATATTGTTGTTGTTGTTATTATTATCATTAAGATTATTCACAAATAGAAGTGTCAAGGTAGATTCAAAACAAGTTCTGCTGAGGCTCATGTATCTTCCAGGCATCTATCCGTGCTGTTATATAGTATTAAGGTGTGAAGAGGGAAAACCATATACCCAGTCAGCGCTGTGTTTAAGTGGCCTGCCAATTCCAGCTAATCACCAAGTTATTTACTTCCAGTTTATTAGGCCGAAACTGCCACTAGCTGTTGGCAGCCTCTAATATTTACACCTTACTTTCCTGGGGTCTCTTCAAGCACTGCTGTAATAAAAAAGCCATTTCTTCCAGGTTTAGATGCAAGAATTAACACACAGAGCACCACGCAAGGCCAAGTCAAATTCTGATCTCAGTTACAAATGTGCAACCCCATTGATTTCCAATGGCTTAATTTGCAATGGTCTTGAGCTGCTGTACCTGAGAGCACAATTTGATCCACCGTTTTCACAGAGAGGAGTAACAGCAGTACCTCTTACACACTTCTGAGTATTTTAAACACAGTAACAGCTGGACAAACACCAATCACCATCAATGGCCCTCAGCCTCATTTCCATCACATTCAATGAAACCCAGGATGAGCAATTCCTCAAAAATTAGCCTAAATTATTCTCACTCATTTTATATACTTCTGTAGCTTTTTATTATTTTAGTATTTAAGCACCTCCAAAACTTTCACATCTTTATCCTCATAATACTCCCATCAGAGAGTGAAGAGTTGGAATTCCTTACTGAATTGGTGGGAGACTTTCCTTTGCGAAATTAAGGGACTTTTCCAAGATCACAGGGAAAATTCAGCGGAGAAACAAGGCTTGGATTTAGATTTCCCAAACTGTAGGGAATAGGACATGAGATACAAGAATCTCCTTCTCTTATTAATACATTTCACTGGATAGCAATAAAAGCATGCAGCAAATTCTCAAATCCACTCACAATATTTTTCAATCTGGATTTTCCATTTTTAGCCAGATACAGGGTCCTTTCATTTATATCATTGGGGACACCTGGACAGGAATGCTTCCTTTTCTCCCAGCTGTAAAGACAGCCTGTTGTTGGTCTCCTAAAGCTGCTTCTTCCCAGGAATGTTCCCTGTGCGGTGTTCTTTGATTTTAGACGCATGATTAAAACTTACAGCCATGCCCTCAGTTGTGTAAGGCCAACAGAGTATCTGCCTGAGCAGAGCAAACATGAGATTCCTGATGCTGAGCCTCTGATGTGCATTGAGCTATGTGCTCCACGTGAAGTTCCCAAGCCCTTTACACCTTCCCGCTGCCAACACGAGGGAGTTCCACAATTTGGTCAGGGCCAGGCACACCTTTATTCATACAAAAACCTGCTAAGAAGCAGCCAGAGCAAACCAATAGTGACTCACAGCACATGTGTACTTGCTCAAGTGACCACTTCCAGAAACAATAAAATACTGCGGACAAGCCCTGTCCTGCAAAAATTACACATTCGCAGCTTATTCAGCAGGCTGGGTTCATTGCAATGAGGAAAGCCACCATGTTACAAAGGTTAGCTTTCTTTACACATTTTCTCAAGGATGTTTCCTCCTACCCCACGTAACAATGTAGGAACAACCAGTCAGGAGAGTACACCAAGAGAAACTGCAACATATTTTGCTGACTGCACTGTAAGCTGTGCCCCATCTCTTGACTTCAGTCCTGGCTCTCCTCCACAGAAATGAAGTTTACTATACACTACAGGCTGACCAGTAACGATATCAGCCACGAGTGTCTCACCGGCTTAATTTAGGATAATCATGTTTGCATCAATTACATTTCTTCCCTATAAGAAAGGAAAGCTAAGAAGAGAGTGGACAAAGAAAGAGAAGGAAGACAAAAAGTAGATTTTGTTTTTTAATAACTTGAAAGTATGACCTGATAGGGAGAGAGCTACCATTTATTTTATTTTGGTCCACTTTCAGATTTCCAGTCACTTTGTGAGGTACATCAGTTGGGAATTGTTGACATTATAGCACAGTCAGGTAGATACAGGTCAGGAAAAATCATCAGAAACAATCTAAAAGGCTAGGTTTTATCCCAGTAAAGTGTAGTTACTTTAATTGAAAAAGTCTCGCTGCTGAGTTCAGTACTGTCTATGAAACAAAACCCAAGGATTTTAAGAAACAATTGTATTTGAAATTAATGTTGTTATAGTTACATCCCAAACGGAAAAGCCAGCTAAACGTAAAACCAGTCCCCGCTCTGTTCTCACCTGCCTGCTGTATGTAAAGTGCTATTCAGGTACCAAGGGAACGGAAGGTCACACTGGAAGTACTTTTCTTTGCTGTAATTTTTACGTGACTACAGTACAGAAGCTGATGTAGCGAGACCTCTGGGATGCCAGTACCTATCCTTCTCCATGACTCCAAGTCTCTCCTCTGTCCCGTTTATCCTCCATCTCCCCTCCTCTTTCTCTTTCCCTCTCTCTCCTGCCATACACACATCCCAAGTCAGACTGACTTATGACAGCAAGGAAGATTTGTGTTGGTCTTTACACCTCCATCTGTCCATCTGTGAAATAGTTTTCTAGTCATAGATATTACCTGAAGAGTGATTTAACAAAAAATAAAAATGCAAAGGTTATTTCACAAAAAAAAAAACCAAAGTGACGAAATCTGTTAAGATAACTATTTTTTCTCTTTTGTTCACAGTAATGCTGGCGAACATTTTAAAAGTGCAGGAAAGATCTTTAAAAGACGCTTCAAAAAGCAAGATCTCTCTGTTTTTTGGAAACACTGACAATCCTACTGCCATTATCAGAAATGCCTGCCCTTGGCCAAAATCTCTCCTCCTCCACTCTGACACGCACTGGCTGCTAACCTGCTGTAACACACTGGCTGGGAAGGCGTACTCGAACGGCCAAGAGAGCACCGCTTGTGAAAGGACTGTAAAGCATCATGCATTACTAAACTGGAGAGCCCACACGAAAAGATCCTGTTTGTACCTGCTTTTATCTAAAAAGCTGTTGCACTTATTGTGTGCAGGTGTATGTCAAAGTTGGCTGGACGCTCCAAAACCTGATCTGGTGCCCAGGCAATTCAGTCTTTTACTCCTTTTACTGTCTGCTCTCCACAGATCTGCATGAACTCAAGCTAGCGGACTCTGAAAAGCATTTGGCCTGGCTTGCCAGAAATGCTTGAGCACCTAGCCAGTCCAAAGTAGAAAAGAGAACAGTATCAGCTTCATATTTTTGGAGGGGTTGAATTAACGTCAGACTCAGCACTGCACATGCAATAGCACTGGAAACTGAACTTACCTGCCCTCAGACAACATACCAACACTACTTCCTGAGTAAAAACTGAGACACAAAGTCCTGGTTGTAATCAATTCACGGTGCATTCTCCTGAACTGGAGTTTGTCAAGTATTTCTGGCAATTTGAGGATAACACTGTCTTGTGTATAGATATTTCACAAGCAGAGAAAAAACCTACCTGGGATACATTATTTGTACTGTTCACTCAGCTCATGAGAGGTGTGTGACTCTGAACCGTATTTGGCATCTAACATCTCTCTTTTGATAGATAGCGGTATCTCAGCAGCCTGCTCTCTGAGCCAGTGCAGACAAGGAATGGGCAGCACACGTTCATCAAACTAACATCTGCTTTCAATTCTCATTTATAGATGTGGAATCCTTTCAACTGGACATTAATCATTCTCTACAGCAGCAATTAGATACTTGAGACAGATCAGAACAAATCAAATTAGCCTTATTTATTAAACAAAAAAATCCTAAGGAGTAAATAAAAAACACACCAGACCATCCTGTGTGCAGCAACATAAAAAGAAAATTAAGACACTGACACACAGGAGTCTAAAAGCTTTCAGGTGCTATTTTCAAAGCCTCAACTGTAACCAAATAGCAGAGGGGTCTACTGCAGAATGCCTCATGGATTATTTTAGCAATAAGGTATAATTGAAAGGATTAATGTGAATGTAGTGTTTCCCTTCCAAAAATTCCAGGAATGCAAAAATGACTCTCATCTGCACTGTGTGACTCATGTTTTTAATGCTGGAACTTCATTTTCACTCATGAGGAATTCAAGCTCAGGGAAATGTTACCACAGAAATCCTCATTCAATTGACAAAGGAAAAGCTCGCTCTCTTTTGCTGCAGTTAAACAAAGCCTAAGAATGATATCTTTGGAGAGTCTGGCTTGGTTCAGCTTCAGGCAATGGACATCCTGCACACCGAGGAGAGACACTGCTCTCCCTGAGGGATCAAGCAGATCACCCTGAGAGGCTCAAATTCTCCAGACTAGCTCAAACCAAGCAGAGCAGCTTCCTCTTGCTGGGTTTCCCGGGCTTAACATGGCAGACAGCTTTCAGCAAGCAAGGTGGGGGGGACTGCCACATTTGCGTGGAAATTAGTAGCAAAACATCTGTAAGTCACAAGACAAATCTGGACTGGTCTAGGGGAAGGTGCGCAGCTGTCCACCAAACACCTGATACTCTCTTTCTCTACCTATCCTTCAATTGCTTTCTTTTACTTTTTATGAGGAAACAATTTAACATGTTTGTTACAGAAAACTGGCAATGCCTAAGCGAAGAAGAGTTCTCACCATCTAGATTACATGTATCAGCAGCAGCATTTCAGAGTTTTTTTATAAGGGGGGCTAAATGTTAAGCAGATGAGAAGTTTCATGAAAGAATACGTCTGAGAATGGCAAGCAGGGTTTGGCCGTCCACACACAAAATGATCCTCGTCTGCCTGTGCCACAGATCATGAAGCCGATCATCTGCTCCTGTCCAGAAAGCCCCATCCCGCGCCGGGCTGCCTTTTCTGCTGGAAATCGCCAGGGTGGGACGAGTAGGTCCAGAGGAAATGTGGTTCTGCTGCATGCCATGAAAAAATGTGCTGCTTTATCGCCTCTCCTCTCAGTACCTATTCAGGGTGTCCATGGGTGGGATGGAGGCTTGCGTGGGAAGGAGGAAGACACTTTTTCCAGTGAACCCGTCAGACCTCTCCTCCTCCTCCTTCGATATTCACAGCCTCCCGTGCTGATCCTTCCCTCTCCCTTCCCCAGCTCCGCATACACCTGACTGTAATAACAGCAGAGATACCATCTGGGGTTAGCTCATTACATGTTTATTACCCCTTTGTTTATTTCTTCATAAATATAAACTGTTGTTACCTGTGCGAGCCTGTGCATCTAGCCCAGTTCTGGTGAGCCTTAAAAGCCCCAAATTGAAAATAGCCTAAAGATGTGAAGAATCACGGCCGGCATCGCAGCCCAAAAGGCAGTCAGTTAGCTGAGGTATAGAGAGAGAACCATTGCAACATGCAGCATGTAGGGATGGTTTTATATTTAAGATTTCCTGGCTTGGAGGTACTGTGTTAGCTAGTTAGATGTGGTTATAAATAGAAGCGCCTGCTGACATTAATCACAATAATTTGGCGATGTGGCTACTGATGTGAAATTACAAAAGGGACAGGTACCTTGCAAAGCTAAGCCCAGTTTATTGTTGGCCAGATCGTTTATCAGCCAGGGAAAATAACCTTTCCTCCATGTTCTGTGATCTCATGCAAATGGGAATCTGAGTGAGAGAGGGAGGAAGGGGCCTTGGTTTTTTATTTGATTTGATTTTTCATTTGGTTCAATGTAACTTTAAGAAATATTAATCTGCTCCTTCATTTAATTTCATCTGTACCACTGGCCAAGAGAAATGCACTAATTTATAAGTTGAAGCAAGCCTTGAGATAATGTCACCCACCATTCATCCAAATTTGTCACTAGCATCCCATTAAAGCCGTAATTATTTTTTAATTAAAACTAAGGAAGCTGGCATGCGTGTGCCTACTTTATACATCTGTTATGGGTTAAAATAGCTTTTAAAAAATGTTTTTTTAGACCGCAGTCTTTTGTGGCTGTGGCCTATGCCAAAGAAAACGCAAACTTGCTTATTTTCTCCATGGGGCGCAACACTGCCTATGTGTGCCTGAACAGATTCGACTGGCCGTGAAAAGAATTCTAAATAAAACACAAACATGGAATTTGGCAACGCCACAGAAGCGAGCTTAAGACTAATTCCAGCATGCGGACGGCTCTCACACAGCAAGTCTGGCTCCACTATAAATGAAACCAGGCTCTGTAAAATCGCCAGTAAAGTTTGAGTTAGGATTTAAAGAGACAGCACTCTTATTCCAAGGTTTAAGGGGAAAAAAACACACGCGCGCGCGCGCACAGTCACATACCCCAGCTTATTAAGGAAATTTGTGCTGGCCCAATAAGTCTGCACGTTGCAAGCTGTGTTTACTTTCAGCAGTCATTTCCATTTAAAAAAAATGTGAAGTTAAAATAAAACACAAAAAAAAAGCAAGTTCACTTTGGATTTGATTTTTAGAAAGAAATGCTGTAATTATTATTGCAGGGGCCACTGGCAGAGACAGCAATGAATGAAGGACCTACCTGATGGCAAAGTTGAAATGATATATTAAAAAAAGAAAGAAGTATGAAAGTGTGGGGCAGAGCATGGGAACAGAAAGGTGCGGATGGGGAGAAGCTCCATGGCCAGGGTGGCCACGGACAGAGCAGCCTGTTCCCATCAGAGAGCCCAGCAAGCAGGATGGTGACTCACTGGGACTTGCTGGGAGGGAGCTATATGCAATACAGTCCCGTGCTGCCATGGAGAGGGGCAAATCTAACCCCGGGGCAATGCAACCCCCTGGGTAATACCTCCCCGGCAGTCCCAGCCAGTCCCAGAGAGTAAAAACATGTGCGAAGAAAGAGTGAGGAGAAAGTGAGAAACAGCATTCACTCATCTTTACCTATTAAGGAGAAAACAAATTTAAGAAATCCCAGCTTATAATCACAAGACACAGCCTGGCAAACTTCACAGGAAAGGGCAAGGAGCAAATTATTTAAGGCAGTGATGGTACTGCCTCCCACACACCCTCATTCTCCCTTACAGCTCTGGATGATATCAGGCCAGAATTAAAATCAAACCTCAGGTGCCCACCTCAAACCCTGACCATCATTTTTTCCCTCAGAACAGGGAGAGCAGAAGGAAAGATTTGCTGGCTAGAGGGCTCTAAATATGAGTAGAGCTCAGACATTTTTGAGTGTGCTCAACTGCGCTAATGAACACTGACAGTGGTGGTGGAGGCAGGGGCTAGCACCACTGCAGCTTTCACACCACTCCTCGTGGAAAACGTGCAGGGAAAGTACAAAGGAAACTGGAAGGGAGTTTACAGTAATTTCACATGATTTTGTAAAACTATTCTACGTATCTATTGATAATGATAGTGAAGGAAGGGTTTGGCTTCAGTAGTCTACAGAGTTTTTAAGATTCTACCTCGACTTTACAATGGAGGTATTACTTCAGTTTAAGGAGAATCCAGAAAAAATAGAGAAAGAGCATCTTTTTTTTTTATTGTATTTTATGAGGTTTGGCAGAAAGGTAAAGTTACTCACTAATCTTGTCCTCACTGTAAGCAAAGCCACAATGATCCTATTCCCAGTTTAATCAACAGTTCACACATTTTTATAAACGATTTGGATTAATCAATCCATTAACACTCAGACCTAATTTTTGGACAAACTTTGCATTATAAGCCTGTCTGTGCCATAACAAAGGAACTTACTCTCTCCCTATTCAACCAGAGGAGAGAAGAAAATAACCCAAATCTCTGTTAGAAGATACAAACTGAAAAAATAGTTCCCCCACAGGCAAAGGGTGCTGCTGCCATGTTGAGGTCTTACTATGTTCCATGAATTTTTGTTTTTCACCCTGAGTGCCATGAATAGTTTTAAAAAGGTACATATTTCCCAACAATACTCTGATTCTTACTTAAATCTCTGTACATCCCTGAATTCCATAGACCATGATCACAGCTGGCATAACAGTACAATGCCACGGATGTCAGAAAACACCTTGTAGAAAGATGCTCAGCTAAGCATCCCTAGGCATCCCTAAGCATCCCTGGACTGCTGGCGTGGTACAGCATGCCCTGGAAGCACCACGCTTGTCACGCAGCCATGGAAGAGACATAAGGATCAGGTTTAGATCTGACCTCACATGAAGTAATCTAGGTCAATACAGGACATGTAAGGAGACAGTCTGACACACAGAAAGGACAGGATGCTCCCCTCACACTGCCAGGGGACAGACTGAAAATAATACCTTTACAATTGGCTCCAAATAGCCAAGTGACATTTAAACAAGCATAAAAGCTGCAGGTATGGTGTGCAAACTGGCCTCTCTCTAACCAGAGATTCCTTACGTTAATAGCAAAGACAACAATTTAGAAGGCACTGTTTCATGGCGTGATTCCAGCGCCTATGTCTCCCCACCGCCTTGCTTAGTGCCTGCATTAACCTCATTCCAGAAGTCCCAGGACCTCTGACTCTTACAGCTGAATTCATAAAACATGTAAGCCCTCGCTATGTGGGATTTTTGCCTACTTCCTTCCAAGTGCACGTTTTACTGACTCTGAACCTGGCTTCCCCAGCTTGTGCTACGGCAGGTTGTGTTAGCTGGAACAGGGACCCCTAGAAATGGTTTGATTAAGACAAAAACAAGAGGGAAATAAAGATAGCAAAGGCACGTACCATACTCTAGCCTACCAGATTTCTGTACGTACTGCAAAGAATGCTGGGAAAAAGCCTGTCCAAAAGAAAGCAAACAGCATAAAACGTATGTTGCTAACAGTTGCTCAGCTGTTTGCTGCTCAGCAGAAAAAAGGACCAACATGCAGCACACTGGAGCCCAGTGGGGCACACGCGTGGTGCATCAGCATGGCTTCTTTTCTTCCTTTCTGAACATAAAGCGTCCCATCTGAGTGCTGAACTGTTCCTTTCATCTATTTTTATGAAGCACTCAGAAAAGAAAAAAGAACCCAGGTCTTCTGAATTAGGCAGCTCTGGAGGGACATGGGGTAATTTTTTTGCAGTTCTTTGGCCTAAACCTGAGCCACCCCAGGAATATGTGATCCAATTCCTTTAAAAAAATAAAATAAAATAAAGCTATTTCTCTACAAAATGTACAACGCCTCACTGTGGCCTCCACCGTTCCCACTCTGGCTTATGAACTAAAGAGCGGTTCTCATCGCAACTACCTACACCATACCCCATGGCTCGCCCTACTTCCTTTGATGCCGAGCATTATATTTGTGCACAAGAGATTTATCTCTGTTCTCACAAACTGAACAGCCCAATTCACTTCCTGGCTCAGACACATAAACACATCCGCATGTATCTGACAGAAAGCGAGAAGAAAAGTGATGACAAAAAACTACTGCTGAAGGGGCAGGAGAAAACTCCATCCTGAATATGCCAGGTGAGGCTGTACAAGTGAACTGTTTAGCATATGCTATGCACAAATGAATGGCAATTTACTGAGAGAAAGAAAGAATAATTGCAAACACTTATGCCTCGTGTATAAAAAAAAAAAAATCAGCTCTTAGAAAGCTGGTGCATTGCCCAACCAAAAGGCAAGGCACCTGACAAACAACACTACCCCTAATTTTGTTGCTTTGTAGGTGATTGCTTCCTTCCTTCTCTTCCTGCAGTTGATTTCTTCTCTTTTTAGGAAGCGTTCACCAAGAGGCATTCAACTCCCTGAAAAGGGTGCGAAGGAGATGGCAGCAGGGAGAGGCTGGTCCTATCCTGCAAACCATCCCTGGTGGTTACCTTGCTGCAGAAACACGAAAGCGATTCTTGTCCCTTTGCTGAATACAACCACGCACCATGTTACAACTTCAAAAATAGGTCTGCTCCTCCTTCGGACAACCAAGGTGTTTCAGGATGTAACGGCTGCCGAAAGCTACGGTGCCGAAACCTTGCCTACTGCACCCCATTAAAGCAGTCTTTATTTACGCTGCTGTCTTCTGGAAAGTACTGCACAAACACCAAGAAAAGAGAAGACTCTGTGATTTGTTTGGGTCTTCTGTCAGAACAGCTGGCAACTTGCCATCAGTGGTGCCTCTCTGCAAGCAAGCTACTCTCTCCCTTCCAAACTACTGATACTCCTAAATACTTACTGAATCAAGGGGGGAAAATGGGACTTATTACTAATGGGAACAACAAGGCACAAGAAAGGAGCCCTGTAAAAAAAACCTGCTCAGTGAGATAGAACAGAAATGTCCTTCCTTTGCTTTCATGTAACCTCCCCTTTTGCCTCATCTCCCACCTGATACCACCAAAGCCTGTTCGTGCTTTAACAAAGATGGATCAGTTGCTGTGCGGTCCCCTGGTGCTTACCTATACTCTGAAGTCACCTACTCCTAACCCAGCCATCGCTCAGCAAACTATAAAAGGAAATAAATTCGTTCACTCCAATAAGCAAATTATAAAATCACCTTCATCCATCTTGTTCCTATATTTTTAAATTTGATTGTGGGCAGAGAATTGCTGGCTGGGAATTACCCTTCCCCCGCTCGCACATACACCCTTTAAAAATGCAAAATCTAGCCCTCTATTTCAATATTTCTGATGTCAGTGACCGGTGTCGGCTCACCCCATACAGTAACTGCTTTAAAGCGCTGCATACAGCACTGCATTAAAAATTAATTACACATGCTATTTTATTGATAGTGCATAATGTAATGAGCACCAGCTGTGCTAAACATCCAAACTCCTTTTTAAGACAGCTATAAAAAAAGAAAGAAACTGCACTTCCAAATGCTTCTCCTGTCAGAGGAGAAAAACAGCAACATCTTGGATGGATTTGAAACAGGATTCTTTGATTTAGCTCTCCATTTGGAGCGTTTGAAGAGTTCAGACTCTCGGGCTCAGCGTAGTGGTATGCGATCGAGTTAACTCTCTCAATGTTGGAGCCATTGTCTTTACTGCAGGCAACGTTGCCTTGAACCCTTTTGTCCTGAGACTACCAGATTCAGTTCCACCCATTAATATTGCAATTAAGGGCTTTTCTTTTTTCCTGGAATGTCTGGAAATGGCAGGCATCCACTTTAAAGCACCTTTAAATATCGCTATTGCTCCTGCTGGTTCTTAACTTGACATAATTAGGACTTACAAAGTTATAGTGATCGGGCGTCTGTCTAGAACAAAGCCTCAGCCACGCTCAAATTGCCAGCGCCGCTGCCCCATGCAGCACCCTAATTTTAGCCGCCTCTTTGCTGTCTTAAGATCTCTTTGCTGCCTCTTGACAAATACGCCAGTCAAAAAATCAGTTTGTGATTAGATCCATCTAGTTTGAGTTTGGATTTGATTTTAGTATCTGGTGAGACAGAGAGCTGCATAGACAGACAGGTCACATATGATTTTAATACTTGGATAGATGGATGAACACATAGATTGATAGATAGATGAAAAGATGGATGCGTACACTCAGACTGATGCATTACCGTTTTTAGTATATACATCTCTCACACATCCCTGCACTCTGTAAGTACTGTCCACAAAGTCACTTCTACTATAGCATGCATTAAATATTCCACCAAAATGAATAAATACATGTAACCATGACTAATAGGAACATCTCTCCTGAATGTTAGCCAGTACTTTATGCAAACCTTTTCTTTATGCAACAAAATGAAAAAATACATTTGCAAAGGGTCTCAGGGAAACGACAGATCTTTCTTTGCCTTCAGACACGTATACCCAATTCTTCTTTCTCCTCTTGAAAATGCACCCAGTGTCGATCAGGTTTTTTTTTTTTTAGATTCCACTCAACAAAAAATGAAGAGTAGAGTATCAGCCATCGTCCTGGGACGTGATGAGTTAGGAGGTTTTTGCTGGATGAGTTTGCATTCTCTGCTCTGATTACTGTTTTGTTTTCCATTGATCCTCCTGTGTTAATAAAACCCAGTCTGGAGTGAACAAAAGCTTGCTTCTTGTTCTAGTAAGAAATGGGCCGAGCGCATACCATATCATTAACATAAAAGTTTTTGAAATAATACTGCTTTCTAGACAGCCTGTATTAATTGCATCAAGCTTTTTACAGCAGGGTGGTCTAATCTAGCTCTTCTTATCGGCTGACTCCAGTTATAAAACCAATACAAAATGAATATGGTGCTATAATTGAAGGAGGGAAAAGTATTCTTTTAAAACCTATTATTTATTTACAGGTACTTCTTTTATCTTTACTGCCACCTTAACCTTTGCCAAGAAAACACCAGACTAGTTAAATGATGCAGTAAGTAGAATTTTAGTTGCCAAATAAATTGATATTAACTTTCCAAGATGACTGTGTGATTTTCAAAATGTCCTACAGCTGATTCCTTGAATTAACGGGAGCTTGTTCCACTCTTCTGAGCTATGGACCCATGCCTTCCTCTATTTTAGACCTTAAACTTCCCAGCCCTATCCATTAATCACTGTGTCCATGCCCACTTGCTTGGACTTGCTGTTTTTATATATGCAACTAAGTATCATAATTGCTTTCCACCTCCTTCCATCAGCCTACATGTGGGAAGGAAGCTGGTTAGCTGAATATATATGTATTGGACAGATTTAATTATCTTTACGGAGGTATATAAAACCCTCACTCGTGGGCCCAGGTCCAAAGATTTTGGATCAGGTATATATCTGAATGCAGGCGTAGGGGATAAATTATTATCTGTGCCATTATAATCCCCTTTGTCTTATGCCGATTATAATTCCATTTCTGGGGCTTTTCCACTGTAGGATCTTCAGGGCAGGGACTTTTTTCTTTGGAGACCACACTGTAAAGCACTTCGGCGCTGAGATTTTCAAAGCTCATTTCTCGTTAACTTTAATGGGAAATGGGCATCCAAATCTCTTAGGCAGCTTTGACAATTTAAGCCTTAATGTACAATATTAATAAATCAGCATCATAAAAAGAGCCTTATGAAGATGTATTGTGAAAAAACAGCCCCACAAAAAGCATTGCAGTGTATGTGTGCATGCATACGGGCATATACTTTTCTTTTCATAATTATGTCTCTCAACAATCATTTGCATGTCTCTGTTACGCAAAAAAACCTGTGTGTGTTTTACAGTTACCCTGAGCAGTTGCAATTCATTGAAATGAAATAAAAAGCAGGCTCAAAAAAGCACCCTAATCTGGCAAGGGGTAAAGCAAAATGAATGCTTTGCCCATTTATATTTTAGATCCAAGCTACACAACCCTGTGAATTTCATGACTCTATTCCAACTTCTAATTAAATAGGCACTAAAAACATTTGAACGGGAGAACCCAATTCAACAGACAGAAGCCTCTGAGGCAAAAAATAAATAAATAAAGACACTGAGAGAGAAATTGTTCCAGTGGTAGATTTTTTTTTAAATCACATGGAAAAACAGAGACCTTTATGCGCAAATTCCTCATCCTGTGGTGCCCTGAACACAAAGAATTGAACAAAGACACCAGCACCGGCCGAGCGGTGGACACCCAAGCGGACTTCCCAGCATCATTTACTGTGATTGAAACTACTATTAGCAGCACGCTTTCTAAAGATTGCAAACAGCTCTGGATGAGGCAGGATGACTTCCCTTGTGCATGACTGAACGCTACTCAGCATTCCAGACGATCGCTCTTATCTAGGTTGGAGATTTCCAAATGCAGTTTTCACACGTGCATACCCCAAATCCCACCAGCAGCCAGAAGTTTAGATTCTCTAGCACAAAACTGCTGGGGCTCTTGAGGGCCCAATCTGTGAGTGCCCGGCACAGATTTGGGAGTACCTGCAACTTCAAGCCTTCAGAGTTGCAGCCTGTTTGAGAACTGCACAGAAAAACTCCAGGTCCTGAATTAAATGAATGCTGAAAAACAGGAAAGGTAAGAAATGATGAAGGAGGAGGAGAGGCGGGAACTGTTGATGGCTTTTGTTCAAAGAAGGAAACAATTCCTCAGAAGCAAGAACAGGGCTGACAGAATAAAAGGCTCATCAAGCCAGAGAGACAAGCAGATCTCTAAAGCTGTAGCAAGTGACTGTTGTAAATGTCTATATTAAAAAAGAGGGCATAATGCAGGGATGGTCGCTAGATTATTAGTCAACACAAAGAACTCACTTTTCTTTCATTTCCACAATACATTTCAGGGGCTACAAAGATCCCGTACCCTTGCCACAGGGTCTAAACCATGCCCAGGCTCATATAGAGTGAATACTACAGGAGCTAAGAAAGGGTTAAGTAGACATAATCTCCTTTTTCAAGGGAAGAAAATGTTTCTTTCAAGCAGAACTTGACCAACTACTGTCATAAACACGTAGCATGGACTTTGATATAACCTATTCTCTAAGTGCCGCAGACTGCAGCAGTAATTACAGGAAGCCATGATAACAGGTCTCTCTCTCCACAGAGTTGGCATTGCTCTCCCAGCAAACAGGCAATTCTGAAAACTCACAGCGCGCAACTCCAAAGTGAGAACTCAAAGTACGCAAAGTACAAAAGCCTCGCCTTCCCACGTTCTTTAATAAGTTATTCCTTCCTTCCTTTTCTATTTTTAGTTGAACTTGCTTCCCTCCCCACTAGCTGCTGGCATCAGAAGCAACAGGGAGCCAGGGCATCCAGTTCACTGTTACAACTACCTGCCTACAAAGGCACCTGTGTGCATACTGCACCAGTGAAGAGAGAGGACAGCAAAACATGGGATCAGCTGCAGTTTAGTTCACTGGCTAAGGGGAGGGGGGAAGCAGGGAGGCGGGAGAGCTCTCTGACTTTCTGATCCAGCGCTCACCATTCAGAAGAGCCCATCTCTACACCCGTCTCAAGCCAGTTGGTCTATCTGCTGAGGTTGATGAAGCAGAGCCTGATTAAAACAGCATCCTCCTCACGCTGTGTACAGCAGCTCGGATAGGAAATCTGACCAAATCCCCTGGATGCAGTGACTGCGCTGCACCACGCAGTGCATCGCTGCTAGCCCAGTGCTTGTGCCCCCGCACAGCGGCTGGGTGCAGCCTGAGCCTCTCCCAGGCAGCACAGGAGCCTTCCTCGCGTGCCCTGAGCTTCACCCAGGGTCGAAACAGGACCCCATGCAGTGCCTTCAGCCTCCTCCCGAGAATATTTTGTCTTTCCAAGATGCAAATTTACATTTCATGCAAAACTTTTTCTCTCGCTGTATTACAATGACGAGATGTACAGGGACATTCTCGTGAGATACAGTGTACTGCAGCCAGATGGTACCACTGCTTGTGGAAGGAAAAAGCTGAGCACAGCAAAGTTTTGCCAGCTTCAGGGGGACATGAGGAGCCATTTCCCAAAGGCTTTACTCCTGACAGTCATTGCTGTCTCTCTAAATCCTCTGGTCCTCACGCATTACTTATCCAGCATCATTCTGGGAACTCCCTATTAAAACTCCACGCACGTTAACATGAATGAGGGCTGCAGGGTTTGGCCCACCACAGTGAGACTCCATAAACACTTGCGGATTTTGCCACAGCTGTATTTTCTTTTAAGCCCTCCCCATTTTCACCTCTCCAGCCCGCAGTTCACCATAGACTCAATCTTGCAACGGAGCCATGCTCAGAAACACCCACTGATTTCAAAGAGATCGCTGGGTCTGAAATGATGGGGTCTGGCGACAATATGTCCGTGTCCTCTTTGGCTAGCTCGGTACACCCTCATTTCCACATCACTTTCCCCTCCTCGCGGTGACAAAAGTCAGACATCCAAAAGGAATGAAGGAAAAGAAAAGCTGATGGGGGAGAGGCGAGGGATGTGTGGCAAGTTACCAAGGAGCATTTTCTCAAAGCAAGGGAGAAAAATGGCATGGAGCACATACATCCTGCGTGCACATGGACGCGGAGGAGACCCTTTAATACGAATGATTGGGGAGGGAGGGAAAAAAGAGGAGGGAGGGGGGGAAACTCAGATGTTAAATGTTATCCAATTAAGCTTAAAATAAACAGCCCGGAGAGAAGAAATCTTGATACTGGGGTATCACATTCTGTGAGGAGTCTCAGACATTTGTTCACAACATGGCACAACGGCTCGGCAGTGGCCACTGGTGACAGCTGAAGGTGGGCAGGCAGGAGGGGAAGGATGGGGAAATGGAGGGAGTCGCATGCCCTTTCCCGCTCCCCATCCTCCGCCAGGGGGGAGGGGGGAGGAGGAAGGGGAAGAGGGTGGTTTAGTCCATTTCCTCTGCCTTCCCCATGCGACCCAGCGAAGGCAGCTCTCCCACAGCAAAGACGACATCACTTGGCAGCACTACTGACCTTCAGATAGCAACAAAAAAAAAAAATGTTTCTATTACCTGACAACTGACAATGACATCCAAATGTGCCTGACGTCTCAGTCTGAATCTCAGTCTGAGTCCCGCCAACTGAGACTGCACGTGCACCACAGCAGGGCAGGCTAAGGCAGGGCGGGAGGGAGGCCAGTGCGCGGAGAGGTGACGTGATCACGGATGTGTGAGGGTGGGAGGAGGCAGCTATGGGAGCCCCCGGCAGGTTTGCAGGCCTGGACGGCCCTGGAGAAAAAACAATAGAAAAAACTGTCAGTCGGATCTAAGTTTGAAGGGACAGAGGAGGCATCATCAGGGGAAACAGGCGAGGAGGGGGCTGGCTGCCTAACGCGCGACACGCTCGGTCTGAACCCCTCTCTGGGTCCGGCTGAGGCTGGCGGGCTCGCACCGGGTGGGGGAAGAGCAAGAAGAGACCTGGGGGACCCGCGAACCCGGGCTGGGGGCCTGTGGCGGGGCATGGAGAGGGGTGAAGCAGTGGGGAGTGGCTGGCCCTGGCGTGGAGCAGAGCCGGAGGCAGCGGACGTCGCCACCGGCACTTGCTCGGGGACCGAATCAAAAGGGGGATTATTGTTTTATGGCTGTGTTAATGCATTGAGCCGACACAAAACTGGGCAGGCTTTCTGCCGAGCCACCGCTGAAGCCGGCTCCACACACCAGCCCGGACAAAGTGCAATGACTTAGAGCTCAAATGGCTTCAGCGAGGTGCCAGGAGCCGAGCTCCCAGAAGGAAGCATTGGCGGCCGCTGTGCTGCCTTCCCGCTTGAGCTGTGGCCAGCTGTGCATTTTGCATGCCCCGATTATGCAGGCTGCTTTCCTACCGAGCCTGCAAAGAAGGGAGCAACCTTTTTCCTGGTATAGCTAAAGGATGATATTGTAACCTCTAACCGTATTATTTATTTTTAACCCCTCTAGGAATCACCTGCCATTTAAAAGCTGTATTTAAGAGTTTTCTCCTGCTCCGCTGGAAACGCTCGCTCCTCCTGGCACTAGTCCAAACTGAGCTCCACGGCTTTGAAAAACTAAGATGCAAGTCTTAAATATCGATATACACCTGCACAAATACAGATACACACAAACATACACACACACACACGCAGAATGAGGTAGGACCTGCATTTTTCACTGGTGCAAATTAGCAGAGTTTAAAGGGAAGTTGAGCGAACTGCACCGCTTTACATCCACCGAGAATGCCACCCCCTTTATTTAAAACTATGGCTGCCACTTAATTATTAAATAAAGGGTAGCTACTAATCAAGGGCAGTTTCTAAATGAAGATATGTGGTAGAGTGGTCGCCATTAAAAGGCTGGCATTTGCCAACAGTTACCACAGTGGCAGATCAGAAACCACAGTTTCCCCCTGTATTGAGATCAGGAAATAGGTGTGTTAATTGTGGGGTAACTCCGGGCAAATGCTCTCTGTTTTTTAATGGTGGCAATTCTGTCTGTGCATGTGTGTCTGCCTTGCAGATACATGCAAACACTGTGGCAACAAGCAGGAATATTTATCTGTGCTCCCTCCAACCCAAGAAAAGCAACATTTTCTAAGGGAGCATCTCCACCTCAAAAGTCCTGATTCAGAAACTAGGCCTGCACGTTGATCTGACAGCTACACATGTGCGGCAAACGGGGATACTTCATCCTTGGCACAGCATCCAGCGCTCCAGCCTGCAAGGACTGCATTTGATTTTGTCGTTTATCTTAAATGGCTAAGAGACCACCAGTGCAAAACATTTGTGTGAAGCTTTTGCCAAAACCACAAGTGAAGAGTCTAAATTCCCTGTGTAAATACTTGAGCTTCAAGCATTAAGGATAAAATTTGTGCTCTTTTGTGAGGACTAGTTTTAAATAGAAGCCATCTCTGTGGCTTGTGGGACAAGGAAGGATTTTTTATTTTGGGGGCTCAGTTGCTTTTGCAACTGATTGATCTCCCTGGAAGTACTACACAAGCAGGTAACGATAACTACTATCCAGATCGTACCTACGTTGCATTTTGGGCATGACTGTGCATTAGGCATGTGGAAACTGATGTCAGACATGGATTTCTATGTGTGTATGAATCACTCTACTGCCACTGTAGCATATATGAATAACAAGTTTGTTTTTTTCATGGAACAAGCAAAAAGTAACAAAGATTTCCTCCAATGACTTAAGAATTGTATCTTATATTCCTGATATTATAAAAATAACTAGGCTAGCATAGGCTATGTTGAGCCGCTTGGGCACTCGTCCTTGCTGGGAAAGTTGTGAGCTTGAAATCAGGATTTAGAGTAGGGCCACAGGGCAGCTACATCTCAGGTTACACCTAGACATGTCCATGGCCCCACCATGACTAAGGGCACAGGTCCTGCAGTCACTTGGGCCTCTGCACATCTTGGTGTCATACTACAGGTTTTGAAGGAGCTCGTCACACAGAGGAACTGTATGAAGCCCACCAAGTGCCCCTGTCAACGACAACTGCATGGGGTTTTAATGGGAGGTGCATGGGTCCTAGCACGCAACACTACCCTGAGACCAACAGCCTCTCTTCTAGTCCTGGTGGGTCCCATCTTTCCATTGGCAATGATTCTGATACAATCTGCACAGCCCTGAGGCATCTGAAAAGACGCTAAGAGCTCACCAAGTGGGTATAGGGAGGCCTTATCCAATACATCTCCTCTAGTGTGGAAAGGAAATTAGGAGGTTTCTCATCATCTGGGCAAAGGGATCCTGTAAGAGCTTTCCAACAGAGGTACTGGGGGCAAGCCAGCAATCCACTTTAACAAGGTGCCTAACAAATTTACGGGAAAGACTATATGAACCAGTTGCCAGTGAAGGGATGGAACTGAGCGTGTCACTTAGAAGGTCTTTTTCTGTCCTTTGATATATATATAAGGAAATCTAAAAAGTGCTAAACTAGTGTCAGAAAGGAAAGGGTTGGTGAGGGAGAAGAAGAATGGACAAAGAGAGACTCTGGCACATCCTCAGGGAGTCCCACCACCACTCCCAAGTCCAGCGCTGAGACAAAGATCGTGGGGCTGACAGACCAGGAGGCTGAGTCTGTTCCTACAAGCAAAGTCAAAACAGATGATTCCTCCTCCTCTTTGCTACCACTTTAGGTTTGCTTCTTTGTCACAAATCAGGACAGTCCTATAGAATCAGATCAAGTGGCAAATAATGAAGAGGGAAATCGTATCCTGGCCTCGAGGAAAGGCATGGAGAAAAGGTGTGCTCCACCGTTAGGTACGTGATACCTCTTCATAGCTATAGAAAGAATAACCGTGGTGATCAGAAATGCTCAGCTTGTGTTTTACCTCTCCAGCTCTTCTTCTGTGGCATTTTTCCCCATAAAGACTCTATTTAAAGCTGAAAATTTAGACGGGAGCTCTACAGTTCTTCAACTTAACTGCTACAGGTAATGAACAAACACAAAAGGAACGGATAAAAAGATAAACAGATATAGGTAGATAGACAGACGGTATCCTAAGGTGGTGCTGAGAGTTTTCTGCTCAACCCACACAGCACCAGGCAAGGGAGGGGAGCTAGTCTCTGGAATTCTACGGCCGATCGACCACATCATGTTGCACACAGGTTTCAAAAAGAAAACACTCCTGCTGCCACAAATGGCACAGCCACAACTGGCACTAAGGGAAAGCAGACCACAAGAACTGCGCTGCAATTTTAAAAAATCCAATCTGACTGGGGTGAGCGGGCACACACATGCAGCTCTGTGTCGCTCGGACATCACTGACACGATGTGTGAGGCTCGATTTTCCTCTTGGGTCAGTACTGGGAAATCACTCACCTGCACTGCAGATCTCAGTTATATATTCTGCATTTATTCTGCACGGATGCGAAGGGAAGTTTTGCACGTAGCATGAGTGTGAAACATGCACAGGGGCTGTCACCATGTAAATAAAAGATCTGCATTGCTCATAGTAAAGGAGGATTTTGTCCTCATGCTTTAAACAGGCTCAGCATATACTCAGTGCCTGTACATGGCAGTAGCTCACAGGTTATGTTGATTCTCAGGCACCGCTAAAAGTAATTTTTTTGCTCTCTGCTATTTTTAAACTTGCAAAGAAGAAAATAAGGTAAATTGGACATGACCCCAGAAGATGGAAATGCGCGTAAGAGCCTAGATGAACATGACAAAAGCCACAATCAAGGCATAAATTGCATCCTTTTGTTGTCCCTCTCCGTAAGCCTAGGCATGACTGGCCATATGATATGGTATATGTAAAAAACACTACGCTCCTCTGGCACATCTGCAGAAAAGTCCCTGAGCAAAGCACAAAGACGGAGCCGCAAGCAGCATTCACAATGTCCCACCTCAGTGTGGTTCAGACCAGGGGACCCGATCTTAATTTAAGAGATCTTGCTTTACGTCTCGTGTCACGTGTAAATGCAGCCACACATAGCTGTGTAGCTGGTGCATCCCTCGTGTGTCCCCCTTGTGTGCTTGCCTGGGTGGGTGCCTGGGTGTGTATCTGTGCACAGGCAGACAGGTAGATGCATAGGTAGACGTGTAAGCGACTTAACAGGGCACGAATCAAGTTTTTCTGCGTGTGTCTGTTCCTGTCTGGTGATGGAAAATCAATCAATAGCTGGTTAGAGACTAAAGCTCAGTTCCATTATTAAAAAACTCTCTTTCAATAAAAAGAAAAACATCTGTTCAAACAGCGTACGGCTACAAATTCAGAGTGCAGGCTGTAGCCTCCTCCCTGCCCTGTGCCCGTCATGTTCAGAGAGAGCACTGCAGATGTTTTGAGATGGGTTTTACATGTACCATTGCGGCAGCCTTGAACAGACACATCCAAAAGTGAAAGACAGATCTATTCACTAATCTTTCCAACAGATTTTTTCCAAGCTTTTCCTAAAACAAGTTGTCTCATCTGTATTACACCCTCTTATACGGACTGTTCCCATCCGATATTATTATGTTTCTACCAGGTCTTTTTACACAGACACCAACAAGGTTGACGAAGCAAACGTGCACAAGCACACATATGTTCACGCACAGAGTGTACAGAGACACAGAGGCACAAACATTTCCAACAGCAACTAGCAGAGCAATGCATGCACACCCTGCAAGTGGCGGACACACGCAGCATCCCCCAGGAACGGCAGAAGGACTCAGCGGTATAGGCAGACATACTATTATACACACTCAGGCACGGCGTCCGGCGCTCAGCCAGAGACACCTGCACACCAGCCTTTACCTCTTCCCACAGCACACACACAGCGGTTTTGGAGCAGTTCCCCTGCACCGACTTCTGATGCTAAGACTAAAACTTTGCTCGAGCTGGAAATGGGAAGGCTGTACTGGGGAAAGAAGAAGGAGGGCAGGGAAAGGATTTCTTGTTATATTTTGCTTAGGGATTTTTTTTTTGGCAGACAAGGATTCCCTTTGAATTGATACATTTCTTTCTCCCAAGAATTTCGAATGATAATGCATAAATGAGTCGTAGATCAAGAACAGCGACGTGGTGAGCAAGAAGGAGAAAGAGTGTGAGAGAGGGGCACTGGCACAGAAATTTGACAGTACCCCAACTCCCCCCCTTCCTCCCCCCATGCCAAGACATTAATTCTCACAAGTCGGAGAAAATTACTATGCATGAATGCAAAAAGCATGATCAGGAGTAATTAACATGGCTTCATATGCAAATTTTATTAATGCAGAAGTACAAAGTCATTATGCAAATGAAACTTACGTCAACTCTCTTGACAAATATTCATCTCTAAAGCTCAAGTTTCTCCCTTCTAATTTTTTTTTTTTTTAATTTTTTTGGTGTAAAACCAAAAAAAAAAAAAAGTGACGAGGACTGTTTGACAAGTTTGCAAAGTTGTTTTTCAACCGGAGAAATTTATTCTTGCATTGTTGATATATTTTTTTTTGTTGTTGTTGGCAGGTACACGACAGCTCATGGAGGAGAGCGGGAGGATGGGGGACGCGGGCTACCAGCAGCAGGCAGCCAATCAAAACGCCAGCGGCTGTAATGAGCGCGATTGATGACTGTTTGGCTTTACTGCAGGGTAATGAACTAGAATCCAGTCTGAGGAGGAAAAAAATATGAATATTCATGAAGCTGTGCTCCTGCCTTTGATGATTAAAGAAATTTTTAATATTCAAATAAGCGCTTGCCAAGTGATTAACAAAGAACAAGCACGCAGGAATATGGAAATGGAGCTGTGGAAGATTTGGGAGTCACAGTCTGTGCAGAAAAGACAGCACAAAATTTCATAAACAAGATAGGCAGATAACCCAATTCAAATCTGAGCAAATAAAGGGGGAAAAAATCCCGTTCTTTTTGATCAGTTTGGATATTGTATCAGTCACTTTGTTTTAGAGTGCGAAAGAGAATAAAAGCAACCGATGCAAGAAGATGGGGGAAAAATCCAAACCCTGAGAAACCCAACCCAGCAATTACAAAATAAGAATCCTGGGCGAGAAACTGATAGGAAAATGATGGCTAAGTCCACCGTCTGCTGTGGGCTATTGCTTTTCAAAAGCAGGAGCCTGCCTGATGCTGAGAGCCTACCAGCTACTGAGAACCGCCAACTTGTTGTATACGACAGGCAGGAGTCGAAAGTATCCCAAAATAACCAAGGCCGGTCCCTGCCGTTAAATCCCTTTCCTCAGCTAGAGGATGCACCATGGGGCTTGATCGCTGTCTGGGAGAGGAGGGAGCGCGTGCAACAGAAAGAAGAAATATTATTGCCAGGGGAAAAAAAGCAAAAAAAAAGTGCAAAAGGAGGGTGCAAGGAGGTCTCAGCTGCCCACCCTGGTAATCAGTTGGTAAGAAATGTGTTTTCAGTGTCTGAGCCAGAAAGGTCCTCCACTCCCCATAGGTTTCTGAACAAGGATATAAAAATCCAGCCACATTACAAAATGTCTGGTAAGTTCAGGCTCTCACACTTTAATAGCTTCACTAAGGATTCACACTGAAGCACATAATAACAATATTAGCTGCTAAAATGACTTTGCAGTTAAAATACATCTAATTAGCAGCCAGCAACATCCTTTTTTTTTTTGTCTTTTTTGGAAAAACAGTTAACTTCAGGGCTACCTTATACCAGGATGAAATGTGGTTGAGCCAGAGTAAGGATGTCTTCAAATTCTTAGGGAATTGGAAATCCGACTCACTTTCTTTGTTATTAGATCCTGAGGTTTCACAGGCCTGTTTGGCTTTTCTGCAGATCTTTAAAACCTCTGGTTAATTATTTCCTATTTTAAAATCTAAAGAAAGCATAGTCTGGGTACCATTTGTAATTAGCTGGTGTCTTCAGAATGTAACATTTCAACTCTACTTTAAAAAAAAAAAACAACCAAAACAGCCTGAGGACAATGCCACAAAATGCACAAAACAGCCATGACCAGAACCTTCAGAGCTGCTGTGAAAACACATCATGTAGCTAATGGGATTTTTCCCCCCATATTTGCTCCATTTTTGGAGATGCAAAACACCCACTCTTGATGTACCACAGGAAAGAAAAGAAAAAAAAAAAAAGAAGGGAAAGAGGAAAAAAAAAAGGAAACACCTAAACGTAAGTAAAGATTAAGGTTAAACACCATGCAGGGGTATTGCTGGGAGTCTTTCCTCTGAATAATGCCAAGACCTTTCGAAGATGCCTGTTGTCTCTAGGTGTGTGTGGGCGGGTGAAGTGTGGTATTACATAACATACACGCGGCAGCGGCTGTGCACAACCGTACTGGCTAAAACGCTTGACTGTGAAACTCAGCTCTCCATTTCCTGGGCTGTTTGTAGCTCCTGTCAGACCCCTGAACACCGTAAATGTCACCCTTTCTATGAGATTCCTTGGCTTTATTTTAATCAATGCATTTTCTTTTTTCATGCCAGAGAAGCAACTACCAACTCATACAGTTGGTTGCTTTGAAGCCCTTCTTAAATATCAGTTGGGTTCCACCATATAAATGTGAATACTTAATATTTATGCCACATTTTCTTCCTTTCTTTAAAAGCACCCTATTTACATATTTCTGGAGAATAATGATACTTCAGCAAGGCAGGTGAACACACATTTCAGCATATGGAGTCAATGGGAAAAAGTATTAAGAGTCAATATTGTAAAAATAGCCCCTAAATTTAAGTGGCTTGAATTGAGCGTGCAGCTGTGATTGCCTGTCAGTAGTTAGATGCTGTAATAATAATACTACTAATAACAACAACAACAATAATAACAATAATAATAATAATACGCCTTTCATTTCTCTAGTGCCTTCCACGCAAAGATCTGGAAGCACTTTACAAAGATAAATAAACTGAGCTTGGAACACCCCGTGTGGTTAATAAATATCCTAATATATCTAAATATCCTGTTTTGAGCATGCAACTCTTCTCACTGCATAAAAATCCACATTTTAGGTCGTCCACATATTTGTGCATCGCATTTTGGAGGCTCAGACATCGAGGGCAGGCTGTAGGGATTCTTACTTACCTAAGAGACCATGTGGATTCCCAGAAGTAGCCCTCACTATGCCTGCAACATTGCTTATGCAGTGCCAAAACCTGTCTTTTAGGAAATGGGGGTGTGGGTTGTCACTGGACCCACTCAGGGGTCAGGGGCATCCAGGTGCTGCATGGCAGCATCGGCAGCATCCCTACAGGCTCCTGCAGGACCACCATCCCCCCTCCCACCTGATGCTCATCCAAACCTGCTCCCGGCCCCTTGTCTGTGCTTTGAACACGAAGCTAAGCAAAAAAATGAAATATCTTGGCTCACCCCAATTAAACACACAAGAAAAAGGACTCTCGCCCCCCCCAAGGCTGCATTCATTGCTGCCTTCCGCCATGCCCTCTGCCCGCCCTACCGACGCAAGGCTTTGCCCCAGAAGGACTGTATCCCTCTGCTATGAGAGCAACCAGGAGTGAGAGCAGGGGAAACGAGGGCAGGATTGGGCCTAAAACATCATAAGGCATAAGTAAATACAAGCGTTTCGACAGATGTGATATAAATATAACATAGGAACCCAGGGCGTTTTCTCATCTCAGAAGGGTGGTCTTGCAGACAGGGCTCTGGGATGGGAAGGGGGCTGGGGCGCACACCCCAGGGCACGAGCCACCCAGGCTACAGCATGTCCCCTCCCAGAGCTCGGCTTTCCCATTCCCACCCTCTGCCTGTCTGGTCTGTTCAGCCCCGAAACGCTTCCAAGCAGAGCCCGGCTCTCGCTCCGGGGGTGCAGAGTGCCTAACACAATGGTGCCCTGATCTGAGCTGCAATGTCCAGAAGCTACCGCAATAAACTAACAAATAACAATAATCACCCTGATTTGTGGAGTTTGTTTTCCAAAAGGCATACAGGGTTGACAATAAACAGTTCATCAATTCTCCCAAGTTTGTTCCCCAACTCTTGTAATTAAGTCCTGGGGAGTTTCAATGCTTGTAAAAATCCTTGTGGGGATTAAAATTTTTAGTCCTGATTATACCGTGAATATTTCTATATACCAGCAAATATTCCTGATGTAATTGAAACATATAACCACCCCAATAGACGATCACAGCAATTTAACAGGCCCTGGAACTAATAAAGGAACTCAGTGGATGGAAAGAACTGTTTCCAAAGGACAAAATAATATATACAGGCAGCTAGAGAGAGAAATACCACTACAAATAATCTGAGGGCTTGACCACAAGAGCATGGTCAAGAGGTTAAAATGAAGGAAGTGAAGTGGCCAGAGAAGAGCCCCAGATGGGCAGGAGTCAGTAACAGCGGTGGACTTCTCTGCCTTGGCCATTCGGCTCTGAGCCCTGCTTACACCTGCAGAGGCTGCGCTGCACACACGTATCCTCCAGCAGAACATGGCCTCTGGAAAAGACAACAGCAGGATCTGCTGCTCAGGTAAGTATCTCTTTCCTTGCTCCAAACTTTGCCTTCTACTAGTATTTTTGAATTTTTTCCCTATCCCACACTAAAATTAAAAAATCACTGGTGGAATTAGGCAGGATGGGGCTTCAGCAGCTCTTCAGCTGTGTGGTAGCAAAAACAATTCCTGGAAGTGGAGGGAACTTGGGGAAAGAGAGGCAGATGAAATCATTCTGCCCCTCTGTGCCTCAGTCTCCCCATCTGTGAAAATCAGCTAATGACATCCACCTGATTTAGTTAAATGTCCTGGAAACTAAGACGACTGTAACAGCAATATATTAAGCAGCAGCACTGTTAACTGCTTCACTGCTGGAAATGCGAAGGAGGACGATTAGGTGATGCCGATGTGCCTGCAAAGCACAGATGGACAAACTTAATATACAGACACAGCTTTGGGAGAGAACCACAGCTCCTGGCTCACCCCTTGCCAAAAGCAATGTAAGTGTAGGCACTTTATAAGTGCTGAATTTCAATGTGAAAAATAGTCTACCTGCCTAGTGTGAATGCATACATTACACTTCAAGTAATATAACAGTGTTTGGGGGCGTCCCATTAACGTGCACGTTTATAATTTGCAAATTTTCCCTTGTGCACGGAGCACGTTCACACTCAGCAGAGCATTTCACTAACACCAAGCAAAGTTAAGCAAGCAAAGCAGGGCAAGCGATCGGGGGGGGGGGGGGGGGGGGGGGGGGAAGCAACAGAGATTTTTAAAATGAGGATTCCCTTTGAGTTTTGGATCTCTCAGGGGAAAAAAATCCAGCTGCGTGTGTACAAGTGGACCCAAGTCTGATAACTGAATCTGTCAAATTAAATGAGCAATCAACTGGAGATGGTAAAACAATCCAGCAAAAGAGGGGAACCCTGAGGATCTAAAGCTTCAGTCCTCAATTTACTGGACACCAGCACAACTGAGTAAATAATGCTCTCTGAATGGAAAAGAGGCTAGAAAATTAACTAGCTTTTAAATAATGAAAGAAAGCAGACAATAAACCAGCAACCAGGAATCTAGTTCAGACTATAATATAAATTAAAAAAAGAGAAATAATAAACCGACGTTTCATTTGCACAAGGAAGCATGTTGCGAACCTGCACCCAATCCTGCTGCTAAATAGCACAATGAAAAGTTTCACCCAAACACTCGCATCCACGCAGAATTTGGCCAGTCGCAAGTGCTAATTAGACAGGATAACTGAACCCTACACCAGGACAGGGAAAACACAAGTACAGTATAAAAAAAACCCTTACTCCTTTCAGTATGACACAAAACTAAGAGCAAAGCCAACTACAAGAAGCCAAGAACCATTCTGCGTACAGGACATTTTTTCTGAGGTATTTTTTTCCTGGACCAGATTTCCCCGTAACTCCCAGTTCACCCACTTATTTGTACAGAATAGCATCTTTCTTGATAAGATAAAAGTATAAGACACAAAAAGGCTTTTTATTATCAGGTCTGCTTGAAATGGGAGCTGAAGTTGATCACCCAGGAAAGTATATTCAAAAAAAAAAAAAAAAAAAGAGAGCAAAACAGAGATACTGTACAAACCGAGATGAAACAAAATAATTCCTTCAAACATATATGGTCAGGATGAGGAAGTGATATTAAATTCGTACCTATCACCCCAGTAAAATAAAGGCTAGTGGGTTTTTGTTTTGTTTCTGATGAAAATGTCAATATACTCAAACGGCAGCTTATTGCTGTATATCACAGTCTAACCAAATCTTGCTATAACCTCTTGCATTACAAGCAAAATCTCTAAAATGTCACCAACTAAAAAACTGAACTAGCCTGTAATTAGTTTCAACAAAATAGTCCTTTTAACCCTAATTTTCTAGATGTAGATGCCATTTCCAAAGAAAGTGTTATGAACCTTCCTTAAGGACAAGAGGAATCAAATTGTAAAATCAGAAGCAGCGATCTAGTAGTTCTTCCTCTAAGCAAGCCTTTTATTTCCCTGTAATAAATTCAAATCCAGTCTTCAGTCTCTTAAATAGGTGATCAGAGAAAATATGCATGCACACCTAAACCGCTACAACAAACCTTATTTTTTAAATAACACTTCAATCACTAATATAATAAGGACTGTTATAACACGTTAGCACTGGTATCATTATTCCTTATGATTCAATATTCTAATGACTGGCTGTAACAGAGGTTTATGTTCTGTCGAGGTTTATACCACTATTTAATGTAATTAAGCAAACTGGCAGCCAGTGCCTCTATGGAAATATAATTTCTATCGCAGAGTATTCCCACCAGAAATTCAGAGGAATCATAACATACAAACTTTGATTCTGTTTATTTTTTCCCCTGTTCTGAAACTGATCTGGCATTTCTTGGACTTAGTAAAGTGGAAGAAGGAATTAATTTGGCTTCTGTAGACATGTCATTATTGACAATACTAATAATCGATGACAAATGGGCCATCCCCGCTCCTCTCTTTCAGCAGGCATTGCAGCCCGCAACATCGCTTTGCAAAACCCCAGAGCTGGACTCTCCTCGTGCCCGGAGCCCTGTGAGTGCACCAGCAATGGGGTTTTAAGCAAGCCATTAAAGTGCTAATATTCAGCACGGGCCAGATCCCTGTTACCACTGAAAGCAGAACTAAAGCTCCTCTGGAGACAGGATAAGGCCCTTCCAGTGTAAGCAAAGAGTAAATACATGCAAAGCTCTGGTGGGAAAAAGGATCTTTTTTCTGATTTTAAAACCAAACAGGGAGAGTCCACCAGGCTCATAATCCATGTTACAGTCACATCTGGGATCACTCACATCGGGGATCACTCACATCTGGGATAACAGCAGCAAGGAGAACGGGTCCAGGCTAAAAAGTTGCCACCTGAGGTCAAAGAGGAGCACTTAATACCCAGGATTGCATCAAAACAGAGTTAGTGACCTTTTGGGCTACACTCCCCTCCACTCGACGCAGCTCTGCTGACAACAGCAGATGTGCCACATATATATATGTATACATATGCACATATAGCTGTGCATGGTTTTGTCACGTCTGCACTCACCCCACCTTGCAAAGGGAGCTCAGCCCCTTCGGCAGCTCTCACTCAAGCAAGAGGTTTACGGGGCCGCCCAAGAGCGCAGGGTCGGGAGCAGAGTTCGGCCCCAAAACCAGAGTTCAGCCGCTGCCTGCAACAGCGACTGAACCAACTTGGTTAAAATAAAGGCTTAGTTACCTCTCCCTCCCAGCTGTAAAGCTCTCTGTAGAGGGGAAAAAAAAAACAACACTGAAACAAAACCCACACCCATTTGTGGGGGGGAACGGGACAAGGAACGATAACAAGAAAGGGAAAATGTCTGGTTCCTATTATTGCTATCTCCAGCGCTTTCACCTCCACAAACAGCTTAAAGGAGGGCTTCTGGAACAGAAGTTCAACTTTCCTTAATCTGGGCTCTTAAACTGCCAGGATCTGGTTACATTTTCTCCTTCTCCAGGTTTTAATACTTTTATTTTACGTTCTAATATAGGGGGGAGGAAGGGGGAGAATCTCAGTGTCACTGTAAGAAAGAAGTCACCGGGTTTTGCGATCCAGCAGCTTCCTTGGCAGAGGGAACTGCTGGTTGGCATAATCCACTCGTTTGACAAAACTACTATTTCTGGGCACGGGCTCAAAAACAGGTAGGAAGCAAATGCTGAGAAATAAGGAAGTAAAAACAGCCAACAGATTTTTCACTACCAAGAACGCCAAGAGTAAACATGATTTATTTAGCTGTGTTTAACATGTCTCTTCTGCACTAGACTGCAGAAATCTGCTTGCATTTAGAGCAGGAGGAGGAGGAGGCGGGGGGGAGGGGATGAAAAGGGAATCCATTACGGCGCTTCACTGGTACTTTCTGAATTGTTCAGTCACACAGTTTTATTGAGTACAAGTATTTTCTAGCCCAAAATATATTCATGTGTCAGAAGAAAGCAGCACTAATCTGCTGTTAATTAACAAGCTGCTGCTAACAAAAGATGAAGGATCCAATTCATACAAACAATATTTACGTGGGTGTCGCATGATTTTGTCACAGATCTTTTCTTTTCTTCCTCCCTCCCTTTTCCCCCTGCCTCCTCCTCTTCTTCAGCACCCAGTTGCGAGGATGCAGCGCAGAGGAGTCCCAGCTCCTCTTGGGACCGACACCCATGATGGAGGTGAGGGCACCCATCCTCATCCCAACACAGCCAAACTCAGACAGGATCTCGCCTGAGGCACCCGGCTCCGGGGCTCCCATCTCCCTGCGTGGAGAAGGGCCCTATCACATGCTCACAAGTGAAATTTCCTCAGATTCTTATTCAATTACGAGGCAGAAGCCATCTTCTGGCACCATGCCCGCGGCAGCAACACTGCCGAGGCTCCGGGAAGTGGCACGAAGCCTCCCATCCTCCATCCATCCTCACCGGCGGTGCGCGGGCTGCGAGAGGGGACAGGCGAGATCGCCACCCTCCCCGGTGCCCCGCCTGCGATTTCACATTTGTTCAATCCAACCATTTTGCCAAGGACTTTGGGGAGGGGGGGAACTTGCCAACAGCACGGAGACCTAGAGGGATTTGGGCTTGTTCAAAATTATCAGTGCACGCACAAAAGGGTAGGGCTGTGAGCAGTGAACCAGAGGGCAGGCTCTCCCGGCGACAGCCCCGCTGCCGTCACCCGCTCCCTGCTGTCATTTTGGACGGTAGCACTTGCGGCCTCATCCAGAGGGGTGCTGAGCACAGCAGGCTGCCCCAAGCCCCCGCTGGACGCAGCCAGGCACGTTGGAAAAGCATGCCATTCACATCTTTTCTGCCTCATCTGAGAAATGAGAGTGCCTATCTGCATATCTCCTGTGGGCGGTTTAAAGCTGGCGCTGGCAAAGAGAGGGGAGGGTTAAAACCAACAGCAACGAGCACTAAAAATTCCTGGACTTGCTCAGTCCCACAAAGGTGGGATTGCAGGATTGGAGAAAGGGCTGATGGTCTCCTGTGCTTTACCCATCAAACCACGCAGACCTGCCCTAGAGAAGGGTTACGGGGGACAGGGTTTAGGCTCTGCTCAGCACTGCCATCACACAGCCAGGGCTGGGAGAAGCGTAGGGACAGGACGGTGGGAAACAGAAGTATTCAAGTGTAATTTTGGAATTGCCAAGGTTCTTCCGTGATGGCACGCTGGGGTGGTATTTCTGCTAGCGCAGTGCTCTGCACACCCCAGTCAGTGTCTCGCCCCGAAGGCCACAGTTTCCTTGGTAAGAAACAAACTCTGCTGGAGCATACACACATCTGCCCCTCCAGGTTTTGTCTCTGTACCCTTACGCTGTTCCCCAAAGCATGGGTTTTCTGCTGCAAAAGTCACAGCCACCCGCTCAGCACACCCCCTGGGCACCCTCGCCAGCAGCCAGCCCCACTTGCTGGCCGCAGCTCTCCCCTGCCGCGGGCTCCTCGCCGCAGGACCTGCTCTGGGCTCTGCCCTGGCAGGAGCCTCCAACAGGGACCAGCCCTGAATGCAAACTCGCACTGACTCTTCCCCACATCTTCCCCTCTTTGTGCACGTCCAGAGTCACCTTTGCCACTTCTAGACCAGGGTTTTAACAAAGCCCTGGCCTGGGCTTCTTCAAAGACCTATTTTTTAAATGTTTTTTTTTTGTTAAAAGTGATATTTGAAACACTGACATTTACCATTTGAAAAGCAAAGCGAACACATTTAAACAAGCGTCTTAAAAGAGCTAATGAAAGAGAAACAGATCCATCTGTATTGCATTCCCCACCCACTATCACTCTAAAAAATAAACCTTTCCAGACAGCAGGGAAGTCTCCCAACAGTGAAGACAACAGGAGTTCCCAAGCTTCCCGCGGACGGAGTGAGGACAACCCACCCGCCGGTGTACCACCCCACCTAGGTAACGCCTGCTGCAAGCTGCCGGTCGCCTGGCACAAACCCTAGCCTGAGCATCAGCAAGGCTCCAGCATCAATGGAGACCTCATCAATCCAGTTCATCAGTCCTTCCGACACAAGCAGGTGCCTTTGCTAGGGATCTCTGAGACACCACTGCATCCATAAGCTCCCCCTACTTAAATATTTCTAATGAACATTAATTGTCAGATAGGGAGCATTGAGGATTGAGAGCGTTTCTCCTCATACCCAGAGCAGACATGGTAAGGATGAGGCCAGGCCAAGACAATGCACTGTCAAAAGTGCCCTGACCTGAGGGATGGGTGCTTATGGTGGCCAGCAAAGACATCCTTCGCTCCTGTGTACTAGCGCTGCTAACAGAAAACTACCTTGTGCATATCTTTCAAGAATCAGGTATCCTCAATCAACTTCAAAATCAAAAATAAAGTGCATCATCTTAAATGATGAACTTTGCACAGTGAGGCTAGCCCCCCTCAGTGGAGTCCGAGGGGCTGGAGTGGAGGCTCAGGGTTTTTTTTAGAAGGGGTTGTAGGTTACTGTTTTAACTTCTTTCTGCAAGAAGGTCCTGTACCATAAACATTAATCAAACACTATATTCTGCCTTTTAGTCTTGAACAATTATGAGTACAGTTTTGTGATCTTTAGCCGTATTTACTGATACTCAAAGGCAGATTCTATCTTGTTAGATTGTTATAAATGGGACCCCAGGGAATCGGCACACAGGCAGAGGCAGATGTGAGATAGCCTTCTCAGAGCTCGGGTGTGCTTCAGTTTTCTACTGCTGAAATTATGAATGTTTTGGAGAAAAAAAACAACTCTAGATTCCTCTGTCAGATCATTATAAAAGAGCTGTCCATAGACTAAAAAAAAAGTTCCATTTTGCTGAACTTAAGATTTTTTAAGGTTAACTGTTAAATTTCAAAGTGTGGTTTACATGTGCTGGCCACTTGTATGCACAAAAGTTTCAGAGATAGACACAGAAAGAAACACACAAATTCTATCTCGTTCTCTCTTAGTTAAATGTATAGTTTCTGCTCCAGACCTGTTTCATAATACCATAAAATAGAGGCATGTTTCCGATTTGAGAAGCTGTCACATTAAAGGTAAACTTTTAATCTGCTATAGACAAACAGCACACATTTTTATTTCCTGAGTAACAGCTCTGGAAAAATGTTTAAACAGGAATTTAAGAGCTTTGTGGTAAAGCCACATATAGGGGTCTCAGACAGCTACTGGGTTTGAGCTTCTTTTCTTTGTTGTCGTCCTTTTTTAATTCTTTAAATAACCTACTCAAAAGTAAACTTCTAGGAGCCCAGTAACCAAGATGCACGGTAAAGTGAACCTCTAGGCTTGCTTTTATTTCTAGTTAATAAAAAAGAAATGTTTAAACTGAAACGCAGGCCTGAATTCTAGCTATTCATCCCCATCTTTTTATTTTCTTGGGACTCACAATCAAATACTTTTAAGAAGTTAATTGTGTCACAATTAGTAACACATTAGTCCTCCGATATTTTTAATAGCAACCCAGGTTCTTCCCCAAGGCATTTAAAAATGGCAGGCTCGGCTATACTCTCCTTTTTTTAAAACTCCCATGCACTTTCCTCTTTAAAAACCTCCCACATGCATTTCACTTGGTCTGAAAATACCAGCACAGATCTTAATCCTGCCAACGCTTACAGACATGCTTAACTTTCTGCACATCAGTAATCCCGCTGACTGCGAGAGGACCGTTGGCGTACCTACAGCTCGGCACAGGCTAGGGATGAAATCCTGCCTTCGCTAAAGCCAATGGCAAAACCCCCATTGACGTCAATAAGGTTATGCTTTGACATCCAGTTTGTTGCAGGATTGGGACCATCCTCATTTTAAGGTACTTTCCCAAACTCTTGTTGTTTTTTTTTTTCTCCCTTTTAATTCCTGCTCTTTCTCCCCCTCACCTCCCACACTCACTCTTGTGGGGCCCCGGATTGAGACCACTTGAAAACTTCTGCCTTTCAAATCCCTCCGTGAGGGAAACCCCCTCGCTGAGACGGGAAACATCCTTTGCAGGTAAAGCTGAAAGAAACTATTTTGCCCCGCTGCGTGCATTTGAGTAACTAATTAAAACCTGGGAACGTGGGTTCCAAACAATGCCAAGAAGCAATCGTTAATATGAGCTGAAGTGAAATGGGAAGATCCAGACATTTAAAATTAGCTGTAGGAAAAAGGAAAAAAAAAAAGGAGAAAAAAAAAGTGGAGGAAAAGGATTTTTTATAATTTTACCATGAAGTCGACTTGGTGCAGTTTGGATTGCATGGGGTTAAAATGAATTTGGGAGGGGATGCTGTACAGTGAGGGGTGAAAGCGCTGCTGAAAAGCAGGGGAGGGGGAAGCAGCGGCAGCCGGCTCGGAAGCGCTGCAGTGCTGTGAAGAGCAGGCAGAAGTGAGCAAACCAGCTGAACCGCTTGCAGAATTAATCAGTAACAAAGAGGCTGGAGCTGTTGGCGGGCTTCAGCCCTTGAACCTGGACTCTGCTCTATAAATTTCAACTTGGAATGGCTCTCTACTTGTTGAAAGACAGGTTGGCTCTGGGCCAAGCCATAGGGGGAAAAAAAAAAGGCCAAAAAAAAAAATTCCTTCTTGCTCAGGAAACTTCCCTTCAGCTTCTAACTCTTTTTATGAGCTAGTAATAGGGCACTCTAGAAAACGGGAAACGAAAAGCGGGTATTGAAAGGAAAAAATGAGCCGGGAGTTGGTTTAATAAAGAAAATAAAACAAGTAGGTGCTAAATTCAAATCTGGATTTTGCCTGCATGCAAGTACATCAGCTATAATAGAAGACTTCAGAGCGCCTCGCCAATAATTCAAAGGAGACTTTTACAGTTACATTAGCTGGCTACAGGTTTAACTCTGAAAATAATAAATGTCTTAAAAGAAGAAGAGGGCTGTTTAATCCCTGTCTGCAGTCTCGTCTTGTTCTCTCCTCCCCCATCACTCCACCTTGTTTAAATGACCATTACGAAAGCAGCGTGGTATAAAAAACATGTAGAACCACCATTTATTCAGCAGCATCTCTTTCGTTTCTTATTTTTCCCCTCTTCAAACAGGGGAGTGCGAGAGAACCGACGCTCTCCTCAGCCTCTGCTCATTGAAAAGGCAGTTTCAGCACAAATACCTTGCCGCCGCGGTGCTTTCCCAGCCTGAGCAGACAAGGAGTGGGCTGGGGCAGAGTGAGGGGCTGGAGTGCGGAGGGGGGGAGCTGTCAAAGTGGGAAGAAAGAAGGCAAACATCTATTCAGAGGCCAGACGCGCTGAGCAAGGTCAGCTGCAGAGACACAGACCCTTGCAGCAGCTGTGCAATTACATCCAAAGTCTGCACAGCACCAAGAGTCCCACAACCTGCATGCAAGGGCTGGACCGGAGGATCTAGGGCAGCTGGAAGAAGGTGTATAATGATTTTAATGGCTCTTCTGAGATGCTAAAGGGTAGATGAGATGGTCTTTAGCTAGAGCAGGGGGCTGATGCTCTATATCGCTTGCAAGAATACGTGCAGATAAAATACCCTAATGAGAGAGTGGAGAGAGAAATATGGTAAGTGCCAGCCGTGATCAAAAGGTGAAATAAAATATCGAAATAAAATGCAGCCTAATCAGAGCACGGAGGACAGGGATACACAATCTCTTCACCAAAAGTGGCTGTTAAGGTAAATTAGATTAATCACTCCCACCTCCCTTCCTCCCCAAACTCCCTTGTTTTTAATGAAGGGGCTTAGTTAGTCCTGTAAGGCTGAACGCCGTCCAAGGCTGCTGGACATTTAAAGCTATATACATAACACACTCGCGACAGACACGCATCCTGTACTTCCACTTTCCAAGAAAACTGGGATCTACTACTTGGTAGGTCTTTTCCATCTGCAGCTTTTATGACCCTGCCGAGGGACCGGCGAGCAGTGTCCCCCTTTTCTCGCTCAAGAAATATGCTACCAAATGCCAGAAGAAAGAGCGAGTTTAAGAGCTGTTGGGCTTAACAGTGGTTTGTGCTGATCGCGCTCAAATCTTTCTGCAAAGGCATACATGCAAAGAGGAAAAAACAACAACCGCTAAGTAACCACTTCACATCTGCCATTAAGATTATTAAACTCCTTACAAGCAGTATCTACCCCACCTTCCCCACTACACACAAACATACACACACCCCCAAGCTCTCCAACATGGCAACTAGGAGCCAAGACGGCTCTCCTTTCCCTGCTGCAGCAACCACATTCGTTCCTGTTAAGGGGTTAACGATTCGTTTCCACTACTTCTCTCGAGAAAATCTACAATGAAAACATTGGCTCACGAAAGCGTTCTCACTGCCAGAATGCCACAGCGCGAGTGAAAAGTCCGTTTTGTTTTCATTACATCTCTGGGATTTCCGGCTTAACTCCTGAGCTTAGACACCAAATCCCTAGATACCCCACCCACCCACTTTTTCTTCTTTTTTTTTAATAACATTTCTACTGCACAGCCCACCAATTACCATTTGGAAGGTGGGAGGGAACGGGGAGAAGGAACCATGCTGAAAGGGATGCTCTCGTCAGAGCGAGCGCACACATCTCCCAAGCCGAGAGCTACCCAGTTTCTCTGGGCTTCCAGGGTTGTCCACTGAGAAACACGGTTTTATTTCTATACTTGGCCTCTCTCCTCTATTTCTCACTCTCCAGGCTCCCATCTTCCCACTCGGCCACCGAAGCCAGCGCTGAAACTCAGCCCCAAATCTATGCCCTTTGAAGTTATGTGACATGACATAGAAATCCAAGCCTTTCTTGTACAAAAAGTATGATTACTTCACAGGGGTTTTTTTCTCCAGTTATGATAGAAAAATGTTCCAATCTCCAAAAAACCCTAGAAAGGTTCAACCTTTATGTCACAGCCGATTTGGTCACTGTGTCTATAGGCAGTGCAGTTCAAACACAGGCTGAGAAAGAAAAACAATCTATGGAAAAGACATGAAGGGAGGCAGCCTCATGCTATAGCAGCACTTCTGTCCTGCTGAAGCAAAGGAACCATTTCTGTGCCTTTATGTATTTATTCACTGTCAGAGAGGAACAGCAACTTTTTCTATCTATATGGGAGCTCTTCTGTTTTATAGTACTTCGACGCAACCGGCTTTCCTTCGGCTACATCCCACTGCAAAATTCCCCTGCGAATGCACACAAACTCCTTTCTTGCCGTCAATACTCCATGGAGCACAAGCCTATTGCTATTAGTCACATCCACACAAATGCCAAAGCAGTCTATAGGATGGTTGGGCACTACTTTTACTTTGCTTCTAAGAGTTGCTCACAAAGTTGTCAAGAAAAATGAGTAATGACTGGCTGACCAGTGCCTTTTCATCATTTACCATTAGCGTTGTCTAAAAAATCTACCAATCTTTCCATGCTAATAATAATCAGAGATATACACACGGTTTCTGGTCTCCCACACATGGCCCAAGTAATTTCACAAGAGGGCTCAAATTAAGGCAAAAAAAACAGTTTGTTGGGTGACATTTTGACTGGGCTCTACCTCTGAGTAAGTCCCGAGTCCTTCCACTGAATTAAAAGAGGGTAACGGCAGTGCCAAGCAGGTGCAAACAAGTTTTGCTCTTAAAGAGTGACTCCCAATACGCATACACCCCAGAGCGAGAAGACTCTGGCCACGTGTACTGAATGACCTTCTTAAATCCCCTCTCATCAGGCTGCAAAATGGCACTTCTGTCGAAAAGGTTTTACCTAGCATTGTCACACACAAAACTGAAGATGACTATAACTAAGAGAGATTAGAGAGAGAGAAAATGACAGCAGCGAGCTCCCGTTTTGCAGTTCGGCACCCCGTGCGTTCGGGGGCAGGTCCCTGCTTCCGCCGCCCGATCGATCTGGCATGGCACCGCCGGTTTCAGGGGAGTTACCCCAGGTGAAGCCAGGGTGGAGTGGGGCAAGCCGGACCCCCCGCCGCTCCTCCAGCACTGGCACCTGCCGTCCCCGCCTCGTGGAAGTCCAGTTAACCGCACACAGGGCACAGAAAATAACTTTGGAAAACAGGATGGTGAGAGGAACAAAACAAAAAGCTAAAACCGGCAGGGAGAACTGAGGGCATAATATTCCTCAGCGGTTTTTTTAGTCCGCGTTTAAAACTCGGTGCGATTAATTTCACACTTGACTCTTGGGGATGCCGGGAAAGCCTCCGTGCCCGGTGGGCCGGACCCCGGGCAGGACACAGCTGGGGGCAAGCCGAGGTGGCGGCAGGGAGAGGGCGGCCGGTGGCCCCCAGGCCGGGGCTGAGCAGAGAGCGCTGGAGCCACGCCACATGGGTGCGGTGGAGTTCAAGCAAGGGGAAGAAAGGGTTTCGTAATCAGCAGGTTTCTCACCTTTAACTCTTGCCGGGATTAGCAGGGTGCTTACCCGTGCCTTGGCGGGAGACGCTGTGCAGACGCTGTGCAGCGCCAAGCAGCCGCGGCCCTGCCGTCCCTCACGGCCGACTGGGGGCACACGCCGAGCGTGGGGGCTGCCAAGCCGCCACAGGATGCCCTCTGCACCAGCCCCCCTAAGGATCCCCTAAAGGGGGGATCACATCACCTGGGGAGCCTCCACCTGGCCTCACTGGCAGCCTTAAAACTTTAAGCCGTCAACGTTTCGGCAGCTCCGCGTCGTGCTTGAGCTGCAGCGAGCCAGGGGAGGGGAGCTGCCACCGCGGGCCCCTCCCGTGGGCTGGGGGTGCCCTGTCCCCCGGAGGAGAGCCGGGCTCCCCCGACGCGCCCTCCGCCCTGCCCCGGGCGCAAGCAGGGCTCTGGGTGAGATCACCCGGCTTGTTTTTCTCCCCGCGACCCAAGTCAGGACCTCAGCCGAGGTCCCCAGGGGCAGGAGGCTTGCTTGTTAACCCTGCTCTCAGCGGAGCTGTGGCTGACACCTTCCGTGCGTGCTGCTCAGCCACACCAATTAGCAAAACACGTTGCTAAATACCTGGTGAAGCTGCAGAGGAGGAGAAGGAGGCCAGGTAACTCCTCTGCACTCAGGAAAAGCCTGGCAGACGCGAGGGAAGAAACAAGCCTGGAAAAGTCACACGAAAAGGATTTCAGCTGCAACACGAGTTTCTCAGGCTATTACCACACACTTCTGGAAGCCTCTTCTTCCCTGCGTAGCATTTTTCCTGGCCTGGCTTTGGCAAGTCACTGCTGCAAGACCCACTGCCCTGGGGAGGTGCTGGCGGCAGCGCCCGGTGCCACGGCGGCCTCGGGAAGGGGATGGCCCCCGTGCCCCGCGCCGGCTCGGCACTGCTCAGGACACCCCTTCCCAACTGCCCGACATCGCTGCCGCAGGCCTCGGGTTGTTTCAGCTCGCGTTTTCCTCCCCTCATGTGTGAAGGCATCACGATGGCTGTCTGAGTCCTACAGCTAATATGGGTGCGCGGGTCCATAATGGTACATTGTAAGTGAATGTCTCAGGGTAGACAGCAATAATAATTAGCTGTCATGATTTGAAAAAAGGATAATCCGCGCCATTGAGTTAACAATCACTCACACAACACACATGGATTTAACTAATCTTAATTTGGAGAAAAATAACAATTCTAAATATATCAAATAGCCTATTTCATGGCAACCTGCGGCGGTGTTTATCTCTGGCTTCCAGCACATGCGAGTTATTTAGTTTCTCTCACTGGCAGTTTTACCATTCAAAAGCCTGAAATGAACATTCATGGAGCAGGGGTTGCAGTTAAATCCTGCCTCTGACAGGGAGCCTTTTTTCACGATGCACATCTAGCTCAAGTACATAATGTATGGAGCCCAGCACTGGTGGCTGGGACAGGATGAATGAGGAATTCCAATCAACCCCCTCCCCTTTCCTAGCACCATTTTTGCAGAAATTAACTACGCTGTTTTAATGAACCTCTGCTGCTGGTGTGGTTTTCTGTCCATGAGGGTACGCTGCCCAGAGCATGCAGACCAGCCAGTGAAGCTGCAGAAGGTCTGGTCCAAGTGGTGCCTGCCCTACTGAGGCTCCCTCCTCTGCTGGGGTTCTCTGAAACCATCCAACATTAAAAACAAGCCGACTGCTACTTTTTCTTTAATCTGGATCGTTTCAGAGAACTGTGCTGAAGAACAGCCTGGTGGCCCACGAGCCCAGCAGGGCCGTGAGGAGGACAGGAGATACCATCAGTCAAAGGACAGCGGGAGCCACGTCCCCAGGGCCTTCTTCAGCCAGGACAGGTCACCTGGTTATGCCCAAGATCGGATAAATATGAAAGATAAAAAGAGGTATAAAATACAACGGTGGTCTAATTTTTTCCAAAATACCTGCCAGCGGTGAAGTGAAAGAAGCAGTGACTGATAACTCCTAGCCAACTCATTGGCCTGGGTGTGTTTTGCTGTACGATAATCTGTTCGATACTATCTGTTCGATACTATCACACCCTCGGTACAAGAGGCAGAACTGATTTTCAAACAGGTCAGCTTATTAGAAGAAAAAAAAAATTACAGGACAAACTGCTCCTAAACAAGTCACATCCTCCCAGTGCCAGCTAACATGCTACTACACACCTCACGGACAGCGGTAACTAAGTGAAAACGCCTTGAAAAGCATGAATTTGCAAGTTACCAGTCAGGGAAAGATGATAGACTTCATTATCAGAAGGTCTTTAAAACCAATTGCAGAGATAAAGTTGCCTTTGTCTCTATTGATATCTAGAAGTGTCAGCTGGAGATCTGCATTGCGTGCATGCAAATTCTTGCAGACTCCTGAGCTCCACCTGCCTCCCTCAAAGTGGCACAAGGTCTGTTACGTGGTCAAGAGGCATTCAGTGACCAGAGCAAGCAGAGTCACCAGGAAAGAAAGGCAAAAACAAAGAGAGAAGGGAAGACCTCAGGACTCCGGAGCACCCTGCGCCAGGGTGAACGCCCAGCACAGTGCTGCATCCCAACATCCTCATGCCCAGAGGGAAGAGAGGTGCAATGGCAGAGCCAAGCTCAGCGCTTGACGTACCCTCGCTACACTCAGCCATGGGAATCTGTAAGGTTTGGCAGCTTAATCACACCGCAGAAGGTCGCGCAAATCATTTCGACCAAATAAGAACGTCTACAAAAATAACACAAGATCAAGGAGAGGAGCTGAAACCTATTTGAGGGCAGCAGCGGTGGCAGCATATTTCAGGGAGCCGGAGTGGCGAGTGGGTGATTTCTGGTTTCCCTCTTCAAATATAAAGACTCAATTATCTTTGAACAGCTTGCTTTACACATGAATTGACACATTTATTTTACAATAAATAACTGAAAGTTATCTATGTTTCCTTTACTGTTAATCTACACAAAGAAATAATAAACAGAGCTTGTCTACAAAAATGCAACTACTGCAGTCCTCAGAATTCAATTAAGCTAAAATAATTAATGCTTCCACCATATTAAATTACTTTATACATTTGAGCCACTGAAGTTTTTTTATTCTTTAATCTTTTTCGCCTTTTTATTTAATAAAAAAAAAAGTTAGTTTCAAAGTGGGGGGGGCTGGCTAGGAGGGAAAAAAAGAGCATGATTTGCTGTTAAAATGTAATGGTCTCCTTTAGCTGACACAGCATGTAGAGTGTTTTGTGCCTTTGATTAAAATAACATTTTAAATGCTTTGAACAAACATATCTCCCCATACTTCTAAGGGATTATTTTACATATTTCTTGGTGGAATAAAGAAATTCATTCTTCCTGTCGCAGTACAGAAAGGCTAAGAATATCTTTCGTCACATATAAAGTAAAAATACTGTAGGCTGTTGCATTATTACCAAAAAAATAAAAAAATAAAGGGAAGGGGTGGCGGGGTGGGAGAAAGCTGCCTTAGAGATTAAGTTTCCCTTTTATGAAATCGTATTTAGTCTCTTTTTTTAACAAATCTAACAACAATGCTCTACAGCCGCTCACTGGGAAATACCTTTAATGTTAAATGCAGATTCTGATTTTCTTGGCTAATGCAGAAAGCCTTTCTATTGAAATATAAATAAGGGGTTTGGTATATCCCACTAAAGCCTTTCCAGTGAATGACTTCTGTGGGTTTTTCATGGCTACCCTCCATGGCTGTAATGTGAGGCTTTTATCCTACTATTGAAAACTATCCGCTATTAAAAAAAATATGGAAGGACACTGCACCTTTTCATCTCGGAGCTGGGCTCCTAATTGAGAAAGCATTATTACTGCACTATTTAGTGGATGTCCCTATCTCCGTGCACTGCTGCGAAAATGCCAGTCAAATGATAAACCCTTTTATTTTTCTCAATTCAAAATCTTTTCTACATATTTTCATTTGATATTCAGTTTAGTCTGAAAGAGATTAGGTGCTCCAGATTGGCTTTTAATTTTTTTGTTATGCCTTTTCCATATGTGAACATCCCCTTCACCCCCTCCCCTAGCAGATTTTCTGCATGGCAAAAGCATTAGTTATATTGATGCTGACCCCCAGGAGCTGGGATGGGATGGCACCCTCTGCGCTGAGGTATTCCACTATGGACTGAACTTGGGCACAGATTCATAAGAGATGAGATCTGGACTGCAACTACAGCGTAGATCTCCTGACCAACCTTACTAAGCACTGGGCACCCTCTGCGAGGGGCTGAGCGCCATCAGCTCACACAGAGATCAACAGCTATGGAGAGTGCTCCGCACCATTCAGGAGGCCTTTAGCAGACTGGAGGAGAAGGTCCTGAATACTTCTCTTCTGCTCCCACCAAATGGGAAGGAAATCTAGCCCTCAAAGCTGCTACACCATGAGGTAGTCATCTCTGCCAAGAAATGCATTCACAACTATAAAAGGATGGGGAAAGCTGAAAAAGGATGGGGAAAGCTGAAAAAGGATGAGGAAAGGACAGGGTCAAGTCTTACAGTAGGGTTGCTTATAATGTTACACCACATGCTGCCACTGCTAATGCCCCCAAAGCTACCAGCCGCCCCACGCCAAGATGGTGACTGCACCCAAAAAAGATTCCTAGAAGACAACAAGGTAGTCAGTGGGTGGCATATGCCCTCTCCTAAGAGGCAGATCATCTGGAGATCTGAAGACTGCAGCAATTCAAAGCCCGCATCCTCATTTATATGACGGCCAAGCCCATCAGAGATGCTGGGGACTGACTCAGAGACCTCCAATGCTAAAAGCAGGAATCTCTTAAGCTTCAACTGTAAGGATAGGAGCCTCTCACAAGCCTTCTGGGGATCCCTCATGGGAACGTCTCTACTACAGGCAGGATCCTGGACCGTCAGATCTAATCCCATCAGACAATTCCTAGAGAAATCGGGATAGTGGCAGCAAAGACAAATTGCCACTGGGCTTCTGTATGGGATACAGTTGATTTGAACAAAGAAGGCCCGTCTGAGGGGAGATCCTGCTGTGTAACATAAAACCCCCACTCACTAGCAGGGAGCAGAGCCTTCCTTTCGCTGCTGCAGAGGAACACGCCGCTGCAGAAGGGAGAAACGCCCTGCACGACGGAAGCGGCCTCACGCCGGGCGCTCTGCAGGAACCGCTGCACAGCAGCTCGCCCAGGTGGATACCATTGCCCGCCTGCCCACCTCTGAGGCGGGGAGGTCCGCTGAGTAAATGTTAACTGCACCACGTATAAGAGTTTTAGAAAAAGAAATGCCTGCAATTTGCTCACCCGGGCCAGCCTGTGCTCTTGTCTCCTCATTCAAAAGCCCCATTTGGGGCATGCACGTGAATGGAGGTGTCGCCCACCCAACTCCAGCCATCTGCAGATCCCAGGACAGGCGGCACAGGCAGCAATGCAGACCAGGAAGCTGACATCTACCCCAGCGAAAGGAACAAGCAAGGACTTAATGAACCCCTGCTTTAGCCTTTGCAACCAAATCTTCTTCCCACTGCAGTCAGAGGATTTTTCCACTGACTTCAGTGGGATCGGGATTTGGTCCTTCCCAGTGGGTCTGCGTGTGACAAAGGGTATCTGAACTGGACTGAGCTGAGCATCTCACCAAAATCCCATATCCCTCCGCCACTGCTACCTGCTTAAGGACACTCCTGAAATGGTTTCTGACCCCAACTTTCTGCTTTTTCCTACATGTACCGGCTGCCCCTTGGCTCTCCCGGGGGATTGAGGCCCCTCTCTCTGGGAGCCGGCCCCGTGCAGATAGCTACACTGAATTAAACGCGGGGTGGACAGCCCTGCTGAGCCCTGCGTAGCCGTGAGGATCCTCCAGACCGATGGCTCCTATAAAGACCTGTTACTGAAGCCTCTGTTTCATGGCACTTTCTAGAGGGCTCTCGTTAAAAGATTACCTAGGCAGTTGATTGAGTGTAAAACATGCTGTACCTGCAATGTTCTCCTGCTTGGGGCAAATTCCTTTTGTAGGCGTGAGAAGACGGTCTTCTTCATCGGGTGTGACTTGGATCCCGATTTCCACTGGCTCTGACACTTTCCTGAGCTCGGCGCGTGAGGAGGGGGGAGGGCTGCTCTTATCCATGCTCTTTTCATAGCAGGCACCACCAGTGCCATTGCACTGTTTTCTCTTGTGCTCTATAAAAACCAAGATGTCTCCCAGCGGGAAGTTCATCTGACACTGTCCACAGGTTAACAAGTCGGGGTCTGTCCCGCCTGCGGCGATGCTGATGCCGCCCGGCTCTGTTATTGCCAGGCTCTCATCCTCGTCGGCGAGCGCCGGTTCCACATGGTCAGCCTCTGCTTTACATGGACAAGGAGAAAGAGGGAGGAAAGGGACGAGGGGAGAAGAGAAAGAGATTGCTTTGAATGTTCAGAGACTCTGAAGGATGCATCACAAGAGGCCCAGCCTTCCCCCACCCCTCCAAAGAAGCCAAGCCTGATTAGATCTTTCTTTTATTTTTCAGCTTTTCCGCTCTCCCAGAATGATTTCAATATATTTTGCAACCAAGCCTGCCTGAAACAAAATGGAAAGGCTGACCTGGCATAGCTTTCCTGACAGCTCCTTCCCACTGCTGCCAGCGCTGCAAGGATATCAGCAAAGAGCCATTTTGCAAACGTTCAAGCCCCGAGTCACTTTCTGAAATAGTTCCTCTCTTTTTATCCCACCGCATCTCCCAGCCATCTGGTCAAGGCCCCATCCAGCAAATCTTATGCACCCGAACCTCTCCTCCTGTTTCAGAGAGGGGAAAAAGTGCTTGCGTGCTCCAAACAAGCAGGATCAGGCTCCATGTGGCGTACAAAATTAGTACCACCTTGTCCCATTACAAAGACACCGGCAAGGTTAAATGACCACCCATTAGCACAAATTACAGCAAACTGTTTGCAAGAGTAAGGTAAGCAGGATATGAAGTTAAGGGGTTTCAAAGTGTATACAGTGGGAAAGAGAATGAGGCACTTATTTAACATACGGGAATACTGGCTGAGCCTGAAATCTTCCACTCATTTTCCTGATGTCAAATACCCCTGCAGTTGCTATATAGGTTAAGAAAAGTTTTTTGTTTAAATCTTGCCCACGGACCTGATGGATTTCATACTATTACCCCCAAAGACTGGGAAAGCATTTCTGAGTGGCCTGCATCGATTTCTAAGAAATAAGTAACTTCTCATTTCACAATTAATAAAACACAGTGCATTTTTAATGGGTATTTTGAACATAATTCTTACATTATAAATAATTACGGATCACAATCCATTTCTGGGGCAAAACATGGTTTTTTGGTTTGTTTTCTCTTGTTCTGCCGTATCACTGCCAAATCATACAAACCTTGGTCTTTACTCAGGCAAAATTTCCACTGACTTTTGCCTAAGGCTGTTTTGCCTCTGCAAGGACTATAGGATTTGGGCTGAACAAAACAGAGGAACTAACAGTATGTAAATCAGCGAGTGAGACCTCTAATCGAATCAAGATTAAAGGAATAGGAGGAAAAATGTTCTCTATTAGCCCGAGCGGTTTGCTTATGTATTTCCTGGGGAAAGCAAGTCACACAAATATCTCAAAGAAATGAGGCTGAGATAAACAGATGTTATAATCCAGATCTGGATTCTCCTCCTGGCCAAAAACAAAAGGAGTTTTGTCCCACTCTTCACCGAATTGCAAAAAAAACACATAGGAAAGGGACAAGAGGTAGAAGGTGAAATGTATTACCTGGCAACAAAAATGGTTGAGGCTTGAAAACGGCAGTTTAGAAAAAGAATCGCCCCCATTTTCGCCTTCCAGAATAAATAATTGATCGGTATATCTACCAGCTGTATTACAAGTTGCATCAGAGCTCACCAACAGCAAAGCAGAGAGCAGCAGCAGCACCAGCGGCAGCAGGAAAAGGACTGGGACCCCAGAGAAGTGCCCGAGCACGGACCATCCTGCTGGAGCAGACGATGGGCACGGGAAGGCTTCGGTTTCCTAACTCATACCAAGCTTACCAAATACACAGCACAATACTCGTTCTGAAAACCATTAATTACTTTTTCCCCTTAATCTAAGTTTAAAAGGAGTTTGAGGACAATACTACATAATTAATTCACCAATTTATATCATGAAAAGATACCTCCTTGCCTTAGTGAAAATGTAACCATAACCCTGTCGGGCTGAACGGGGACTGCTGGGAAGGGAGCGGATGCCTGCGAACAGTGTGTCATGATGCAAAAGGTAATTATTTAGTGCTGCGGTTCCCTTTAATGATCTAACATTGAGCAATATTGTTTATATTGAAGAGAGCTTGCACCTTTAATTACCAATTACATATACATCATTTTAGAGCCAAAAGAAAAGGACTGTGAAAAGGGTCCTTTAGAAACGTGCACGCTATTTCTACGAAGAATTCCTATTAAGGGGGAGCAGAGTGTCAAAATATTAAAAAAAAACCCCACACACAGAGGCACACACGGGCATGCAGATACACATGCGGGAGATGGGACAAAGAGCTGGAAAAGACAACACGAAAACAGGAACTAAACCAAGGGTCGTAAGGAAAAAAGGTGGCAGAGGGGGAAAATGCTTGTTACTAGTTTCACCTAACATTCCTGTAAAGCCTTCAGATTAAAGTCTGCCTCTTAAATTACAAAGGCTGAATTTTGGCATTTATGTATATATAACAAATAAAAAGAGAAGCACAGATCTCAACTTTATTATCTTTTTGATGTGAGGATTTTTTTTTTGCCTGCGAATTAAACTGTGCTCTTCAGAAAACGTAGCAAAACTGCTGCGTTTGATAAGGGTCCTGACCAGGCGTCTGTGGAAACATGAAGGAGGTTAAAGCAGCTAAACTGTTGTGAATTCTTTCTTTTCAGTTCTACACTTCATTTGAATATTAGTTAAATCCACATATGCCTATTCACTTACACTTGCTCACTCTCTCTTTCCAAGGACTCTGCAATGGCACTTTTTTAAAATAACATCTGGTATTCCTTCATATTTTGGCAGTCGTCACATTACCGAAAATCAGCTTTTCGTTTTCTTGGTACGCCGAGCCCTCATGATCAGTAGTAATTGGGTTTCAAACTATCCAAAGATTTTTTTACTCGACTCTGATTTCTGATTTGAGCTTAATAAATCATCAAGCATGAGATCAGCTGTACACCCAACAATGCAGAAGCTATATTACATCCCCTTATTCGGGATATGGAAAACAGACATAAAAGATTGAAAAACAAAATACTGAATAGATCTTCAAATGCATTTTATTCATGTCAATTTGCATTTTTTTTTTTACTCAGAATAAAAAAAAAAAGAAAAGGCTTCCTATTGACAACTCAATTAAGCCATTAAAAACCTACATTCAAGTAACATTACAGGAGAGATTTAAAACCCACAAAGGAAAAGAGAAAAAAGCCTGCAAGTCCAGCCCATAACGCATCAGGTCATGCCTGGTTAATACAACAGCCAAGATCGTAGGCTGTTTAAGGAGTCCTTTAATACCAATGGGGCAATTTAGGCCAGTCTCAATCTAAAGTTCTGACTCCACTTGTGTCTGTGGGTTTCAAATGAGTCGCTTCACATTATTTGAATTTAACTCTGTGGTTTTATTGCTGTTTGTTGGTAGCCGGGTTTGGGGGAGGAGGGTGTTTCCTCACGAGTATTTATTTAAAATTAATTTTTTTTTTAAGAAGGAAAAATCAAGCCACACAAAAAAGGAGAATGGAAAACATCTCATCTCCCTTACGTGGGAAAAGGAAAAAAAATGCAAACGAGCTATTTCCAGCCAGGACTCGTGCCCTGGTTCTTCCAGGTGTGTTAAGGTGTGCCTGGCATTTTCCCTGCACCCAGAGATTCCTCCAAAGAGGATTGCCTTGGCATTGCCTGCCAAAGGAGCACAGCGAGACAGGGACAGGCGATCTATGGGGACGTGAGTGGCACTGTTTTCATCCAATGGCTTCTTGAAATCAATGCAATCGGACAATCTAAATAATTCGCTTTACTTTGAAAAGCATTACACTTGCTGGCTGGACTCTAAGCAGCATCTCCAAGCTCTCTGGCTGCCTACCACACCAAAATACAGTGGGCAAACTCCTTAATTCCATAAAGGCACTGTTGCAAAACCACCAGCGCTCCTACTTCAGCGTGGTGACATCATTAGAACATATGTGCCCCATGCAAACACCACTCTCATGCCCAGTATTAAAGCGAATGCACATGCTAACTACTTTCTGCCTGTCAGATGTCTCAAAATCGTACCCATTAATAGTGAGAAAGACTGTGTTACTAAAAATCATTTCCAAGGCCTCTAAGGACAAAAACGTGGATGCTTGTTCACGGGGCTTGGATGCGGCTGGGTCCAGGCAGCAGTAATTTATTTTCTTGTATTTTTTTTCACTGCGGAAACCAAAGTAAGAAGGGATCTGAAAGTTGCCAACCTATTCTCTTCCTGATTTTTCCCGTCCCACGGTATCAAAAGGAGGCAGAGAAAGGGGGAAGAGGGATCAGTCTGGTGCTGGGCCAAAGCCTTGCATGTGAAACCTCCCCTCCACAGTCGGTTTCTGCACAAATCGATAACAGGAGGGTAAAGGCAAGCGCTGCCAGTGCCTTCGCTGCAGATGGTGGGTGGGTGCCCTGCCTGCCCTGTCACCCCACCGCAGCCACTGCCCGCCCTTGTGCCCACCTGGGGGGGAAGCACGGGCTACCCCAGGGGCCACCCGTCTCTGGGATGAGCTGGGGCTGCCCGGGGTCCACCATGGGGGCACGGCTGCTGGCGCCCAGGCACGGGAAGCCGCCCGCAAATGTGCCGCGCGCGCGCCGTTCTCCGCACACAGTCGCTGCTGTCTTGAAGGCACATCCAGCAAGAGCTCAGCCTAGTTGGGGAGCGAGCACAAAGAAGTGACTCGCTCTTCAGGGTGTTGGCCCAAAGCAGGCCTGACAATGATGTCCCTTCAATCAACACCCACATGTCACATTTACTGTAACATCAACATGCTTAACGGAAATAGCTCGGATCACACGCTCTCTAGCTGAGTTATCACCGAGATCGGTGTCAGGATCCTTGCTGCACAAAGACTAACGCTGCTCAAAGCGGGCGACGCAGCTCCTCACCGTCGAAGTTTATCAATAACCTGTTTTCAGAGCCTCCCTGCAGCTGCAAGGTGCAGAGTTGAGCTTAAGCCTACATATTGCATCAGCATCATACTCAGCAGTACTAGGCACTGCTTATCTGCCATCAAATTTTAATTTTTCTGAGGACTGAAAAACAATTGTCCAGAGTATTTTACAATTTTTTAAATAAAAGTCTGAGGCTGAGTTGGCCAGAAGAGGCAACTTGATCAGGAAGCCCCAGAAACACAGGGCCCGCAGCTCTGCCTTACTTTCCGAGTGACTCTCGGGCACATGCAAAGTGCACAAAGGCGGCCGGAGCAGCGGCGAACCTCTGCCGCGCCGCGCGTGGCCCCGGTGCAGCTGCCGAGCTGCCGCCGTCCGGTCACCCGCCGCCGCGCTCCAGCCCGCCGTCCCCGCGTGCCGGACGGCAGCACGGCACGGCGGGTGGTGGTGGCCGGGGCGGGCTGGCCACCGACACCTGCCCGCAGCGGCGGGATGGAGCCCACCGCCTCGGCACAGCCCGCGGAGCCACCCCCGCTGGGTACCGACAGCAAGAGGAGCAGGACCCAGCGGTGGAGGGAGGGTGGAGGGAAATAACCCGCTTTGCTCCAACACCTTAGCAAGCCCCACGCACAGCTGCGAGTTAGAGGACTCTCCTGCAACGCCGGTAGTCGGACACCTTTTGCAGAAGTAGCCCGAATCTCTCAGAAAGCAGTTTAACCCTCTGTACACACCTGAGACAGAGCAAGACCAAGCACCGCCACAAAGAGCCGGGCAACGCATCAGGGTTTAGCGAAAAGAAGAAGGAAAACGACACAATAACCACGCCAGACCCAAACAGAACAAAAGCCAAGAATATCCAAGAATTCACGCGAATCTCCAACACTTGTCAGATGTTATTTCATCAGAAACTATGTACAGTGTTAAAGAAGGGAGTGGCGTGTCTCCTCTTAAGTAAACTATACGTTCATAAAAAAATATTTACTGCTTTTGAGAGCGGAAAATGCATAGGCTGTTCTATAGACTGCAGAAGCTGTAAATCTCCACAGATAAAATGGGATGTGATGATGTGATATAAAAGCATTCTTTGTTCCCCAGTGAATACATTTGGTTTATTTAAAACTAAATGACAACCAAGGAGAGAAAGGAGCGCTCGGTGCCACAAAAGGAGAAGGAGCAGTATTTGGGTACAGGCTTTTAACTAGCGTAGAAAAGGATACTGGAAGCACAGATTCTTACCCAAGGATTTAAAAGGCATGATCAAAATTAAGTAATTAGTTTTGAACATGTATTAAACACACAACAGCTCTGTTATTTTCTTAAATATCAGGCTCAAAAGAGACTGTGTTTCTCAATTGTGTATGGCACACTGTTGCTCATATACAATTTTCTTAAGCCTTTTTTTCTACTTTCATTGAAGCATATTCATTATAACATTCAGCGAATTTATGGCTTCTTCCAGTGGCTTAGTAAAAGGGGTCATAAAAAAGTTAAGTAAACCAGTGTGTTTTTTTTCCTCTCCCTTAACTTTGGATTCCTTTTTTATACTGTGCTGTCTAGTGCTTAGTCTTTGGAAAGTACCTTGGGCATATCCAGCACACACACAAATTATCAGCTGCTCCAGGAAAAAAAAAAACGGAATTTCTTGCACTGAGGCAACTACACAAAAGACTTGCATATGTCAAAAATACAGAACCAAGTCCCTGTGAATGCTGCACCATTAATCAAATCCCCGATCTGGTGTCACTTTTGCCAGTAAAATGATGATATTCTTCTAACCCCCTTCTACTGGCGCGTGCCTGCAACGCATGAAGTGTGTCCCTCTGCTTTAATTTGTTTTCGAATAGCCTGCTTTAGGCATTTTTTATATATCCTTTGGAGAAAAAAAAAAAAGGAAAAAAGAAGCTGCTACTTAAAGCTCCAGCAAGGATCTACAGTACTGAGCAAGCAACAGCTTTTCAGGAGGGAGGGCAGACAGCAAGCAAATTTAACTGATGTTCAGGAGCTGCACACACAACTGCCTCTGAGGCTGTAACCGTGGGTGCCGAGGAACGGTGTGCAGCCTGCCCAGATACATTTTAAGAAAGTAAATAAACACGAGAGAGGAAGGTGCTGTAGTAAGAGTAGCTGAATGAATCACATATTTATCAATGCACACAGTTATTGATGTCTTTTCCCTCCCTCATTAAAAAGATACATATATATAAATCCATCTACAGCCAATGCTGATGCTTCACCAAACGCTTTTACAATATCGCTAACTTTAAAGCAGGCGGTAACCCCCAGCCTCCGTTTATTTTTCCGTGTACTTTTCCTGGAGGCTACCGAGGGGAGACCAAATTTAACCGACAACTGCAACACAACCCTGGAGAAACCGAACTGCAACCAAACAGAAGGAAATGCTCTGGCAAGGTGGCGGAGAGCCATTTTGGGGTATCAGGAATCCGTGGGGAGACTTTTCCACCGAGCTTCATCCTGGGGGAGCGGGACGGGTGGGAGGCAGAGGAGGGAGCGGGAGGAAGGGGAGCGTAGGTGTGCGTGCGCTGGGTGGGCAGAGGCGATGGGGAGGAGGAGAGGGGAATCGTTGTTTCTCTTGTAAAAGTTAACAGTCATGGAATGGAAGGAAAGCCTCAATCGGTGAGGTTGGAGGTTTTGGGAGGGGAGAGGGAAAAGTTTTCCCCTCGGCTGGGGAACACTAGCATCATCAGTGGCCCAGTCACTGTGCTCTTCAGCTTACCGGTCTGTTAAACGAGCTGGCTGCTGTCTATATGCTTCCAACTAGCTCGATTCAAACATTAAATGAACTAGAGAAATCATCAGATAAATTTCTGGCCCTCTCTACCCAAGAGTGAAGGGTTTTTGTACAGCTGATGACAGCGCTGATCTTTTGTCTGACCTAATTTACTTCTCTTTCAGGTTAGAATAAAGCGCGCTTTCCTGTCACAGGATAACCTCCATCCACATATTGTGCCCTAAAAATAAGAAGACGCTTGTGCTATATTAACAATACCATAACTTGATGAATTTCTCAAGTTGGGTGAAATAAACATCCACTGATCAAAGCTTCCCGTGTGTACGCCACGAAATTATATGTTTGGGCAAGAAAGCGTCCCGCTAAAGTCCGTCCACGACGCGCAAGCCGACTGCAGCAGAGAACAGCACAAGCCCGGCAGAGCAGCCTGAGAGCTGCTCAGCAGCAACTTCTACATGACAGATGTGATTTTGTGTTTATTTCTCTAGAAAAAAAAATTGCCTATTTTCATATGCAGGAACTGCGGATTTTTTGCTATAAGGACCTGAGGATCAAAGTACGGTAAACTATCTAATATCAAATCGTCTCGGCAGGGGTACATGTGGCTTTCTAACATGTAATCAACGCCAAATTATGTACGTGTATGTCTGCTTTATTGCTGTACACACCTTCTCCTAGAACTCCAGCTTCCTTGCTCTGTGTTTTTACATCCACTGGAACAAACAAACGGATCTCCGTGGGTTTTTTCCCCCCACGCAGAGACACTCGCTCATGTACAGGTATCATTACCCCGATCGCTATCTGACAACAACAAATTGAGAATTTAAACATTGCATGTTGACAGTAAAAGGCATTGTTAAAAACTAATTTTAATTAAAAACTCCTGTCCGCCCGAGTCAATTAATCAGCCGCGATTTAGCTAAAAATAGATTTGTCTCGCTCGCAGCCCCTCTCAGCCAGCGCTATATAGATCTTCGCATGAAAATCAATACTACAACTTTACACTGAAAACATTTGCAGCAACGCGAGCCGTCTGCGCCGGGGCTGTTATTTCCGAGGGCAGAGCATCCCAGGCAGCCGCGCCGCGGGGCCGCCGCCGTCCCTGCCATGATGCGGGCTCTGAGCTCCCCCTAGTCGTCAACACCCGCCACTTCCAGCCGCGGGCACAAGGCAGCCTTCCGAGGCAACCAAAAAAGCCAGCAAAGTTTATTTTGGAACGTATTTTCCGTCAACAAACACCACAGAGCGCAAAGCAATCCAGGTAGGAAATGCGGAAGGGAAGCTAAAGTCTTGTGCGAGGCATTTTTTAAGGGAAAAGATTTGCTAGCAGCAAGCTCAGCCCTGGGAAGAGCCACTGAAGAGGTGTCAACTGAAGTCGGTAACTGATATCAATAATTTGTACTACTTCTACGAGCGCACACTCCTCTAAGTCATAATTATTGTCAAATATGTCACAAGACAACCCTTTGTTCTGCAGAGAAACATACATTTTGCGCAAGACAAGGGCTCCAACCGCTCCTATTAAAGGCAGCAAGGTTGTAAAATCTTGAAGACTTTTATTTCTCAATATTTAAATAAGCCTGACAAAATATGCTCTGCATCTGCCGACCAGCGAAAAAATGCAAAATTATTTCTCACCCGCTGTACATCTATTTAAGCCATTGAGCACATCAACCGAAAAGGACGAAACAACCTAGATCCACAATCTAGTTACTCTGCACCATTTTTAAAAATATTTTAAAAGACCAGAAACTATTAAAATGTGCCAGTATTTTTTTTTAATCTTGTAAGTCCAATACAAATATATTCAAATGAAAGGCAACCTGGAAGTCGACAGCACATAACCTTTTTTTTTTCCCTGTCCTATTTAAAGCTAATACATGTAATGTCTTTTAAAAGCACGTTAAGCTTTCCTGTGCACAACTATGCGGGTATTATGAAAAAGTCAGCCATCCCCAAAGTAATAATGATTTCCTCTCTACTTCTTCAGTCACAGCTTACATTCTCTTTGTATTAGAGTTGATTACATTGGTGTCATTTTTTTCTGTAGGAAAAAGTGCATTAATTGCACTAAATCTAAATGCATTTTAAGAGAAGGCCCTTGAAGCAATTTGCAAAACTTTTACATGCGAAAAATCGTAGGCTTTTTTTTATTATTATTATTTTTAATGACTACGTACAAATACAAAGCGGTAACAGAAATTATTACTCTTCCTAGGGAACCTGTTGACCAGGTACTGAAGAGCCTCCTTGGGAAACCTGGCTCTCTACCTGGAATTGTATGATTTTACTGTGCCTTTCCCTGCCAATCTTTGCTGCTGCTCTACAGAAATGTTCCTGCTTTGCCGCCTTCTGCAAAACTGCTATCAGCGAGCTTTTCACATGCTCTCGCCTTTCACATTTCCTTCAAATGCAAAATGCAGGGCTAGTTTGAAAACAGATTTCTCAAGTTAAAAAAAGAAGATCTTAAGCTGGAAGATCAGCAATTTGAATCAAACCAAAATAACGTTTCTTTGCACAGAGCAGCTCAACAGCTCAGCCTCCTCTGCATAATCGCCTCTTTTGCTTTGTCCACCCGTTTAAGTGAGCTCAGCTACCAAGTTTGTTCTGTCCACCACCACTGAAGAAAGGTCCAGAGCTGCTCTTTTCTCCCCATGTGTTTCCCCTCTTTTTGTCCTGCACATGCATCCATTACAAGGCTGGCTGGGTGAGCCTGGCAAGGACAAACAGGCCACTCCGTTTTGCAGTCTTAAAAACCACTGTGCTAATGAGACGCTGCAACTCTGGAGCACAACTACATTGCAGCCTTTCTGCTTTTTGTGTTTGTTTGTTTGTCTTACACTCAGGATCTAAACGTTTCTCTGAGCACCAAGAGCATGAAACCCAATAAACTCCAGCTGAGCAGTGTCAGAAAAACCTTCTCTCTCTCTCCCCATCTCTCTCCCAGTCTCTCTTTCCTTGCCTGGCACAGACCTCCAATCCATCCTGAAATGCAACTCTCCTGACAGATGCCAAAAAGGGAGAGAGAGAGGGGGAAAAAAAGCCCAAGCTAAACACGACATAAATGCAAGATTTCAGAAAACAGTATCAATTCATCCCGGCTTTGGGGGCTTGGCTTGGGGTTGGCTTTATTTTGTTGTAAATGTTTTGGTTTCCCATTCCATTGCCCGCTACTTTTCAAACTCCCTCTTGCAGAGGACACTCTCCCTGGCTGCTTTTCCCCCACGGATGACACCTTCCCGAGGAGTGCGGGGATTGCGAAACCCCCCTCCTGCAAGCCTGCAGCTGAGGCTCAGCGCCTGTGCGCTGAAATGCCTGCGCTTCCTGCTCCCCCCAGCCCCAACCCCAGCCCCAGCCGCAGCCGCAGCCCCCCCCGGCTGCCACCCCCTCCTCCCCTGGATACCTTCAATTTTTTCTGCCACTGTTCAGTATGCAGCCTGATTTCTCCGCCAGCTTCCTCAGGATGGAGATATAGATAAATACAAGAGGGGAGGGAGGGAAGCTGCGTACCGCTCTGCTCTCCATTCCTCCCCAGCCTCCCCGCTAAACCCATTGTACACGCAGCTCCTCGGCACCTTTTAATGTTCTCCTGCCTGGTTATTTACTTTCAAGTAAAGCGATCAGAAAAGGAGATCAAATTGGAAGAACAAACCTACCTGGCTCTCTTCTCCACCCCACCTCCCCCCCCAGCAGCAACAGCAGCGAGAAAATAAATGTTTCACCCCTTTAAACAAATTCAGACGTGCGCAACAAACCAGATTTTCCGCACACCCCCTTTCAACACCCCACATCTCCTCGCTACTGAGACAGAAAAGAAGTGGGAGAAATTGCACAGGGCGATTTAGAGGGGTTAGGTTGTTGATGCTTTTTCTTAAAAAAAAAAAAAAAAAAGGGAAAAAATTAAGACGCCACCAACAAAAAGGGGAAACTCATTTTCCAAACCGGATGGTTAAAAACAAAAATGCAATTAACGAAGGGGAGGGAGTTGAGGAGGGGGGGGAATCCACCTTTTATGGTGATGCAAATCTGACTCCAAAATAACAATGAATTAAAAGCAAACCCCCCCCAGAAAAAGCTGAATACCAGATGCATCTTCATTTGTGTTCCGCCAGCTGATGGGCTGGAGGGGGGGGAAGGAGGAACGGGTTAAAAAATAAAGGCGCACACCAAAAAAAAAAAAAAAAAAAAAAGAAAAAAGGGAAAGACAGAGCGAAAGAAATTGAAATTTCGGGACCCAAACAGTCCCCCCACAACCCTCCGCTACGAAAAGAAAAAAAATCTCAGGAGGTGGAAAAATTATATACACATATATATCTCGATTCCCAAGGAAATCTTACAAACAGAAATTTATCATCGGTAACAAAGAAAGAGAGGAGCTCGCAAGCACCAAATGCTCCTGGCAGATGGCTCCTATTCTTGGCTTTCAGGGGAGGGGAGAGAAGCCGGGGGAATATTTTATTTATTTATTTAAATTCTTTAAAATCTCAACATAAATATTCGGATCCGCCGCGGCTCAGGCTCAGCCCCGGGCTGGCTCCGTGCGCGCCGCCGCCCCCCGCAGCACAGCAACTTGCGGACTCGTCTTGGAGGGGGGGGGGGATGTCCGGCCGGCCTTCCCGGCAGGGTGCGGGACCCCATGCCGGCCTCCGCCACGCAGACCTCCCCACGGCGCGCTGGGCGTTTTCTGCCAGCCACCCCAAACGGGTCCGATGCTATAGGAGGGAAATGGGGACCCCCCTGATCCCCCCCCCCCCGTGCCCCGGTGGCGACGGAGCAGCGGGAAGCGCTGGGGGCCCCGCGCCCCGGGAGACGCCCCCCACACACCCCCCCCCGCGGCACAAGCCCCGCGGGGACGGGAGCGGCGAAGCAGCGGAGCGGGGCGCCCGGCGCGGGGACCTGCCCCCGACTCTGCCTGCAGGCGCTCGCCCCTCTCCCGGGGCTTTAGGGGTGGGAACGGGGAGGAGGGGGGATGCTGGAGTCGGGGGAGGGGGGCGCCTCCTTCCCTCCCCCCGCTTTATCTTTTCCTTCCCTATTTTTTTTTTTGGGGGGGGGGCGGGTATGTGTGTGTTTTCAGTTCACAATGGGAGCTTCGGCAAAGTGCAGCCTCCGCTCCCGCCCTGGCACCCGAGCCGGTGCCGCTGCCCGTCCCGCATTTCGTGCCCTCCAGCCCCGTCCTCCGCCTCGGCTCTCCCCGCTCCCCCCGCCACCGACAGACACCCCCGCGCGCCCCCGGCCCCTCTGCAGCCCCTGTCCTGCCTGTAGCCCCAACCGAGCTGATCCTGCCTTCCCCCCTCCCCGCGCTGGAGGAGAGTTATCTCCCCCCGCCGGCGATGCACCTGGGGCGGGCAAGGTGCAGCCTGCCCATCTACCTGCCCCGCGTCCCCGCGCCCGGGGGCTCGGCGCCCGCCGCTGCCGGTCCGCGCTGCCCCGTCCGGCCCACCGCCTCCATGTGCTTCCCGTTAAGTCCCCCCCGGCCGCTCTGCTTCTCCCCCCCTCGCTGCCCACCTTGATCCGCCCCCCCCCCCCGGCCCGGCTGTCACGCCGAGGCAAGGCGCTCGGCCAACTTTTCCCACCGCTCCGCGCTGCCCCCGGAGCGGGGAGTGAGGAGCGGGGTCGGGGGCGAGCGGCGGAGCCTCGGCGGGGTGGCCCGGCACGGCCCGGCCCGGAACGGCGCGCCCCGCTCCGCCGCCCCCCGCACACGCACCCGCTCCCCGGGGGAGCCCCGCGCCGCCCCACGCCACGCCGCGCTGCGCTCTCCCCGCCGGCAGCGCCTTCCCCGTTCCACGCCGCCTGCCTGCCCGCCTCACCTCCGCACCGCTGCAAAAACGCATAGCAAACTTCGGGCTTCTCCCCCCCTCCACCCCCAGCCCATCCCCCCTAGCCACACACCCCCCTCCCCTCTTTAATTCCCTTCTCCTCTCCCTCTCTCTCAAGTCATTTACCAGCTTTGGTTGCTCCTGGAGTCTCCCCCCCCCCAACCGCTTCCTCCCCTTCCCTAATTTTGCTCCTCGATTTCGGCTCGGTCTGGTTCCAAGTTCAAACTTACGTGTGATAATCTCTCTTTGTGACAAGTGCTGCGGGTTTCCCTGCTTGCGACGGGACATTGCCCTGGCATTTACACTGGCATCGCCTGGAGAGCTGCACTGGTTTGGGGGGATGTGTTGGGGGGGCGATCCTCCTCGTCTTTTTTTTTTCCTCTTTCTTCTTCTTCTTCTTTATTGAGTTCTTCTTCTTTCAAAAAAAAAAATTAAAAAGGAAAAAAAAAACCTCCTTTTTGTTGCTGCTGTGGTGCACTGGATGGGATCCCCTCTCAATTAAAAATCATCATCATCATCATCATCAGGAAAAGCTCTTTCTCGCTCTTTTTTTCCTCTCTTTTTCACACACTCTGTCTTTTCTCCACTGCTTCTGCCACTTGGACTTCCAGATCTCTTCTTGAACTTAGGAGGATATGCACCGCCAGTGACACTTTTCTCTTTCCCTCCTTCCAGAGTGCTTGGCAAATTGGCAAGTGCGCTTTTCCACCAGGAGGGTAAAAAAGAAAAAAAAAATTAAAAAAAATTAAAAAGAAAAAAAAAGCAGGAATAACAAAAAACGTACTAGAATTGGGATTGCCCACACACACAAAAATTGCCAAAAAAAAATGTTTTTCAGAGATTGACCCTTGCTGGGTAGATATACAGAGAGAATTTTTTTGAAAAGGGGTAGCCAAAACTGTGTCTCCTCTTTCCCAGTTCAAGTGGCACTGCTTTGCCCTGGTGCTTTTGGATTGCCAGTGCTCCTGCACCACTTTGCACTCTTCCCCCCTCGCCTGGCACTGGGACTGGAAGGAAGGAAGCCCCCAGTGCAGCTGGGCTGGTGCTGGCTATTACTATTATATATTGCAATGTGAAGATGGCGGAGTCCTGGTTCTCTGGGAGCGCTCTGTCTCTCTATGGCTGGGGCTGCCTCTGTACAATGGGATAAAATTCAAGTTCAAGTGCGGACGTGACGTTTAATCTGCACTAGAGACAAAAAGACCCAGAGAGTAGGAGCACTGGGGGCGACTAGCGGTGGCTTTTTAACATTGTACCCTGCAAGAGAACAAGAAACGCCACTCGCACACACCGCGCACACCCGCACTCGCAGACACACACACTCGCACACAAACTAAAGCACACGCGGGGCTCGCAGCCGCTCCGGGCTTTGTGCAGCGCTGCCTTCTCGGGTACGCGGGGTGCCGGCAGCGAAGAAAGGCGGGGGGAAGGAATAAATCCGCATCCTCACGCACGGCCGAACTTCCCCGAGCCGGCCGCCGGCCGCGGCGGGGGCGGTTGGGACGGGGGCGGCGGGGCGGCCCGGCCGCGCTCGGGGCGGGGGCGGCTGCCGGGGGCCGCGCTGCGCCGCGCCGGGCTCCGCGGCCGGCTGCCGAGGGAGGCGCGGGCGGGAGGCGGCGGCGCGCTGCCCGCCGGTGCCGCCGCCTCGCCGTTACTCATTGCGGCGGCCGGTCTCCGCCGTCCGGGCTGGGCGCTGGGTCGTGCTCCCCGCCGTCCTGCCCGGCAGCGGCACCTCCCGAGGGGTCTCGGGCTGCTCTTCCCTCCGGGCGCCGCCGCAGCTCCTCGGCGGCGAGCACGTTCCCCCGGCATTTCTTTCAAACAGTTTTACAACAACACAAATATCTGTGTGGGTTGGGGAGAGGTTTTTTTTTTCCCTCCCTCCTCTCTCGCTACCCGAAGTGTGATGGTAGCGGGACACGCGCGCACACACTCCCGATCCGCACACGCACACACGCTCCGACCTTCTTCTCCCACCCCCCCGCCCCCCTTCCCTTAAAATCCTGGCAGAGAGGATTTTTCCTTGGAGGAATTAAGTCCCAGCCACGAATCGAGAGACGCCGAGTTCCCAGGGACCGCATCTCAGTGCACTTTTCCTCCTATTTCACACGCAGGTAAATGCCCACAACTGCGTGCGCTTCTGACTTGGGAGATTCTTGGAAACCAACTTTTTCCCCTCTACCTCGCTCTCCCAGCCCATCTCCTGCCATTATTTTTTTTTTCTCTCTCTCTCTCCCCAGACAAGGAAATTGTTCGGTGCAAACAGCTTTTCAGCACCAGGTCTGGACAGGGCGAGGGGAATGGAGAGGGGGGGAGGGCTGGGGGCTTGAAGGCAGATGGAGCAGAAACCCAAGAAACCCAGCCTCCACCCGGAGCACGCTAGGAGAGCCGCTCTGCAGTCGTGTCATTTACTTTCCACGTTAAATGAATATTTTTTTGTATTAAACCGCATGAGAGCCTTGGGGGGGACCAGAATTCATCTCGGTGCCCTTAATCAGCTTTGAGTAGAATTTGGCTAAACAGCAACGCTCTCGCCTCCTCCAGCAAAGCTGCCTTTTCCTCCCCACACCCGCCCGCCCGCTCACAGCTCGCATTTCGGCGCTGCCAGCCCCCGGTCCCCCGGAGCCCGGCCCGGCGGCACGCCGGGGGCTGCCGGGCCCCCGCCAGCTCCCAGGCCGGGCGGTGGGCGCCGGGCCAGCCTTGCAGTGCCTTCCTCTGCCCCGGCTCAGCCCTCCGCCTCTGTTAACGCACAGCAAACGCGTAAAAGACATTTAACGGCGCTTAAACTGTTTAGATTTTCCGCCGTGTGTGTTTTGGTTTGTTTTGCAGGTTCCTGCAAAGAAAAATGAGCGTGGTGATGGCAGGGGCCAGGCAGGGGAGGGACGGGACCCGCGGCCCCCGGGCCCCGCGGGGGTGCCCCCAGGGCTGGCCCTGCGAGGCAGCGTTCTCCGAGGCTGGAGCGGGCGGAGGGAAGGGGCTCCCCTCCGCTGGCCTCCGCACCCGCGGGAAGGGGGCCCGGGCAGGTCAGAGGGGATGGGGGCTGCCCTCACTCCTCCCGCCCCCTCTGATCACTCCTTTCCTCCCGGCTGGCGAGGCCGAGCAGCTTTGTGTGGCCGTGCCTGCCGTGCAAAGCGCGGCCGGGCCCGGGGGCCACTCCGCGGGGCTGCGGCCGCGGTCACGGGGGGGTTGTGGGGGTGTCACTTTCCACCCTCGAGGGTGCAAAGTCCGGCTCGCAGCGGCTGCCACTGTTTCTCAGAGAGCTGCAGGAAGCTGCACCCCTTCGGAGCGCAGCTTATCGGGAAGTTACTGGGCATCATCTGTTGATTAACCAGTGTCTTCCAGTGGGCACGGAGAGCAGGAGATAAGGGCCGGCAATGATTGACCAGGCGGGCGCCCCGGCTGCCTGGGACGGCGGGGCCGCCGGAGCCCCCTCCCGCCCGCACCGCCTCGCCGGCTGCGGGCAGGGCTGCGGGGGCGAGCCCCCAGCCTGCCTCCTCCTCCTCCTCCGAAAATACATCCCAATAGGGGGAAAAAAAAAATTCCAAAGTGATTTCTCAGTCTCCTCTTTCCTCCCCTGTCTGGCACTTGTGATCATTAGCACTGAAAGCTGTTAATGTCTTGTCTCACAGCTCCCCCTTTAGTCTCTCTGCTCTCCCTGTCTCGCGTTCAAAGCCAGATCAATAGCAGGCTCTTTCTAACCTTGACCTATCCCTCGACCCGCCTCCATCTGCAGCTGGCCCCGCGCTTGTGTCTCTCCCCCCCGCCGCAGCCGGTGGCAGCAGCTCCGCAAGAGGGGCCGGGGTCCCCGGGGCTGTCCCGGGCGGCGGCGGCGGCCCCCGACATCGCCCCGCTTTGTGCCGCGCTGCGCGGCCGTGCTAAGCGCCCGCAGCCGGGAACGGGGGCTTGTGCTCCCCGGCCCCCCGCTCCGCTGTCCTGGGGGCTACGGCACAGCACCGGCCTCCCGCCACCGTCCTGCAAACCTGGAGCCGCAGCTCCCCATAACAACAAAAAAAACTCAAAACAACAACAAAAAATCCCCCAAAGAAAGAAGAAAAACAGGCAAAACGGGAGCATAACCTGCAAGAAGATACCAAGCTTTTCGCTAGCCTTAAAGGTGCTATAGTCCCTTGTTTTAAATTAGGGGGGCAAAAAGCACTTTCATACACAAAATATTTTGTATTAAGGTAACAATCTTTTCTACCAGGGATTTGAGGAGTTCTCATTTAGAAACACCGTCCTTATCATAGGGGAAAACGAGCTAATATGATGTTAAATATTCCATTTTACCTTATATATAACAAGGCATGCTGAGTCAAGAAGTCTCTGCACACACATGTTCGACTTCTGGGTTTCTCTTTTCTTTTTTTTTTTAAATCATGCAATGTCTTCAGCTAAAATTTGGCACGGATATAGGTACATAAATAACAGTGGCTTCAGTGTGAAGAGGAAGTCCCAATATCCTCACAGAGGATAAGCTTGATGTGTCACTTGGACACATTTTGAATGCATTTCCACTTTTTCCCCATTTGCTCAAATAACTTTTCAGTGGAAGAAAAATTGGAGCTGCAGATTCTGTGTGATGTGATTTTAGTTTCTTCCCAGTCTTTACTGAGAAAGCTCATGCTAAGTTAGAAGTAAATTGTTTTTGATACAGATCTGGGAGTTGGAGGGGGGGAGAAGAGAGGGAAGGAAGGAAGAAAAGGAAGGAAGGAAGGAAGGAAGGAAGGAGGTTTGAGACAATCTTGACATAAATGAGGCTGCTGTCTTCATTCTCTTTGAATCTTTAAATGTTGCTGCTTGGGAAGAAAAAAAAAAAAGAAGAAACACAGGGCGTTGATCTGATCGGCTTAGTTAGCCGCTCCACCTTGTGAAAAGACACCGAAACACAGGATCTAACCAGGTCATATTTACATACGTATTAATAAAGCTCCCGAGGTAGCAGTTCAGCCTTCACATACAGTGCAAGGATCTCTGTGAGTTCTCATTTTAGACCCATAAAAAATATAAAAAGAGGTTGTCCTGGTTTTAGCTGGAATAGAGTTAATTTTCTTCCTAGTAGCTGCTGTAGTGCTGTGTTTTGGATTTAGGATGAGAATAACGTTGATAACACAGTGGTGTTTTAGTTGTTGCTGAGCAGTGCTTACACTAAGTCAAGGACTTTTCAGCTTCTCATACTGCCCTGCCAGTGAGGAGGTGCACAAGAAGCTGGGAGGGGACACTGCCAGGACAGATGACCCAAACTGGCCAAAGGGATATTCTATACCATATGATGTCATGCTGAACAAAAAACTGGGGGAGTTGGTCAGGGGGGCAGCGTGGCTGCTGCTCGGGAACTGACTGGGCATCAGTCAGCGGTTGGTGAGCAATTGCATTGTGCATCACTAGGTTTGTATATTCTTTTATCATTATTACTGTTATTTTCCCTTTCTTTTCTGTCCTATTACATTGTCTTTATTTCAACCCACGAGTTCTACCTTTTTCCGATTCTCTCCCCCATCCCACTGAGGGGGGAGTGGGGGAGTGAGTGAATGGCTGCCTGCTGGGTTAAACCACGACAGTCTTTTTTGGTGCCCAAAGTGGGGCTTGAAAGGTTGAGATAATGACAGATCTGACCAGCGTGTCTTAAAAGAAATTGTTATAAGCATTCATTATTAGATGAATAGTCGCTGGTCACAACGTTGATTTATTTGCTCTCAGAGTTGTTGTGCTTGCTCTCAGACTTGTGTTATGTAACACCTTACTTGCTGTGTATGTTCCTTGTTGTGCTGTTTATCATATCTGGGATTAAGGTCATCATTTTGCTGTACTCGTCAACATGAGATGATGAAGTTACTGGTCGTGAGACTAATCTGGTATTTGTGCTCAGCATTGCCGTCATCTCTGTGCTTCGGGAGCCATCTCTCAGAAACTATTAATAATTACACTCTTTACCTTTTCTCCTCAGAGAGCCAATTTATGGGGGAAACAAGGGGGGACACTCTTTCCCCTGCTCCCTCACCTTCCCCTTCTCCTCCAGACTAGTTATATAGCTCTTGAGAACTTTGAATATCCTTGGGATGTTCAAACCAGCATGTTCCTGTTGCTATGTCTCCTGAATGTGTTTCAGGCCTTATTTAAGGTTAAACAACTATTTAAGAATACCACCCAGAGATCTGCCCTGAGGCTGGATAGTTATGAGTGGCAGGGTGTGTAGGATGCTATGGGCAAGTACCTAGGACAGTGAGCACCTCCAGTGTTTTGGAAGTTCACCCCTGAACAAGTGCAGAATCCTGAAAAACTATCAAAATACTTGGAAAAAGCATGCTGTCACCCTGGTGACTCTAGAGAGAGACAAATCACTGCAACGCGCTGGGGCCTGGCCCATGCCTACTGAGCCCTGTTCAACACTATTCAGTACCCTCAAGGGGAAGAGAAGGTGTCTGGATCTGATGACAAAGCGACAGGCACTGCAGTTACTCCAACCCTGGTGACAGGCACTGCGGATACTCCAACCCCTGCAACAGGCACTGTGGCTACTCCAACCCTTGCGACAGGCGCTGCGGCTGAACCAGAGAACCAACCCGTGCCAGTATCAGCCTCCCCTATACGCAAGAAGAAATATTGGATGCAAAAGTCAGCTCATTTAGTAAGGGAAGAAACTCCTACTAAGAAGAGGAGGAGGAAGAGGCAGAACTCATAAACAAGGCATAAACTCATAAACCACCCAATCCCTATCCCTGAGTGAGCTGCAAGATATGTGAAAATATTTCAGCCGTTGTCCAGGCGAGCACATTGTCACCTGGCTGCTCCAATTCTGGGATAACGGGGCCAGTAGCCTGGAACTAGAGGGTAGGGAAGCCAAGCAGTTGGGATCCCTTTCTAGGGAAGGGGGCATTGACAAAGTGATTGGAAAAGGGGCACAAGTCCTCAGCCTCTAGAGGAGACTCCTGTCAGGTGTGAAGGAAAGGTATCCCTTCAAGGAAAATGGTAGATGTCACCCAGGCAAGTGGACCACCATGGAGAGTGGTATCCAGTACCTGAAGGAATTAGCCATGCTGGAGGTGATTTATAGTGACCTGGACAATGAGTAATTATCCAAAGATCCAGATGAAGTTCAGTGGACACGACCCATGTGGCGGAAGTTCGTACGGAGCACACCATCATCATATACCAACTCATTGACAGTAATGACCTGGAAAGACAGCGAGGGACAAATGATGGATGAATTGGCTGGCCAACTTCAGCAATAGAGACAAAAGTCTCTCTTCCTCCCTATGGGCCTGCATCTCAGCTGTGGAGAAACTATCCCAGGAGTTCCAGCAACTTGAAGAGGATATGCCATACTGCCCACCTGTATGGACCAGTATCTCAGCTATTAGGAGTAAGCGTTCCTCTGCTCAAGAAAGAGGATATAATAGGTACATATGGGCCACCCTGTGTCTTTACCTACGTGACCACGGAGAGGACATGAGGAAGTGGGATGAAAAACCTACCTTGACCCTAGAGGCATGGGTATGTGAGTTGCAAGGAAAAACAATCACAAAAGGGATTTCTTCCAGGAAAATTGCTGCTCCAGTTTCCAGTGGGCAGTTCCCCAGACAGGGTAGAAGAACTGATCCTACTTCTGATCTTAATCAAGGGACTTCTGATTCGTATTTACAAGAAGTGAGTAACGAATACTATGACCAGAACTTAGAGGGGCCCTGCCTCCAGCCAGGTGGAGGAAAGGGACAACCGGGTTTACTGGATTCGATGGCCTGGCACGTCAGATCCACAGGAGTATAAGGTTCTAGTAGACACTGGTGCACAGTGTACCCTGATGCCATCAAGCTATAAAGGGGCAGAACCCATTTGTATTTCTAGAGTGACAGGGGGATCCCAAAAGTTAACTGTATTGGAGGCCGAAGTGAGCCTAACTGGGAATGAGTGGCAAAAGCACCCCATTGTGACTGGCCCAGAGGCTCCGTGCATAGACTACCTCAAGAGAGGGTATTTCAAGGACCCAAAAGGGTACCGGTGGGCTTTTGGTAGAGCTGCCCTGGAGATGGAGGAAATTAAACAGCTGTATCTACCTTGCCGCGTCTCTTGGAGGACCCTTCTGTTGCAGGGTTACTGAGGATTGAAGAACAATGGGTGCTGACCGCTACCACAACAGTGCACTGGCGGCAATATCGCACCAACCGAGACTCCCTGGTTCCCACCCATAAGCTGATTCGTTGACTGGAGAGCCAAGGAGTGATCAGCAAGACTCGCTCACCCTTTAACAGTCCCATATGGCCAGTGCGAAAGTCTAATGGAGAGTGGAGACTAACAGTGGACTATCATGGCCTGAATGAAGTCACGCCACCACTGAGTGCTGCCGTGCCGGACATGCTGGAACTTCAATACGAACTGGAGTCAAAGGCAGCCAAGTGGTACGCCACCATTGACATCGCTAATGCGTTCTTCTCAATCCCTTTGGCGGCAGAGTGCAGGCCACAGTTTGCTTTCACTTGGAGGGGCGTCCAGTACACCTGGAACCGACTGCCCCGGGGGTGGAAATACAGCCCTACCATTTGCCATGGACTGGTCCACACCGCACTGGAACGGGGTGAGGCTCCAGAACACCTGCAGTACATTGATGACATCATCGTGTGGGGCAGCACAGCAGAAGAGTTTTTTGAGAAAGGGGAGAAAATAGTCCAAATCCTGCTGAAAGCCAGTTTTGCCATAAAACAAAGGACAAGGGACCTGCACAGGAGATCCAGTTTTTAGGAATAAAATGGCAAGATGGACATCGTCAGATCCCAATGGATGTGATCAACAGAATAACAACCATGTCCCCACCAACTAGCAAAAAGAAAACACAAGCTTTCTTAGGCAGTGGGTTTTTGGAAGATGCATATTCCAAATTACAGTCTGTAAGCCCTCTCTATCAAGTGACCCGGTAAAAGAACCATTTCAAATGGGGCCTTGAGCAATGACAAGACTTTGAACGTTAAACGGGAGATAGTTCAGGCAGTAGCCCTTGGGCCAGTCCGGGCAGGACAAGGTGTTAAAAATGTGCTCTATGCATTTTCCCCATGCTGGGGAAAACGGTCCTACCTGGAGCCTCTGGCAGAAAGCACCAGGGGAGACTCGAGGTCGACCCCTGGGGTTTTGGAATCGGGGATACAGAGGATCCGAGGCCCGCTACACTCCAACTGAGAAGGAGATATTGGCAGCATATGAAGGGGTTTGCGCTGCTTTGGAAGTGGTTGGTACTGAAGCACAGCTCCTCCTGGCACCCTGACTGCCGGTGCTGGGCTGGATGTTCAAAGGGAGGGTCCCCTCTACACATCATGCAACCGATGCTACGTGGAGTAAGTGGATCGCGCTGATCATGGGCCCGAATAGGAAACCCCAGTTGCCCAGGAATCGTGGAAGTGATCACGAACTGGCCAGAAGGCAAGGATTTTGGAATATCCCCAGAGGAGGAGGTGACACGTGCTGAAGAGGCCCCACTGTATAATAAACTACCAGAAAATGAGAAGCAATGTGCTCTGTTCACTGATGGGTCCTGTCATCTCGTGGGAAAGCATTGGAGGTGGAAGGCTGCTGTATGGAGTCCTATGTGACAAGTCACAGAAACTGCTGAAGGAGAAGGTGAATCAAGCCAATTTGCAGAAGTGAAGGCCATCCAGCTAGCTTTAGACATTGCTGAACAAGAAAAGTGGCCAGTGCTCTATCTCTATACCGACATATGGATGGTAGCAAATGCCCTGTGGGGGTGGTTGCAGCAATGGAAGCAGAGCAACTGGCAGCGCAGAGATAAACCCATCTGGGCTGCCGCACTGTGGCAAGATATTGCTGCCTGGGTAGAGACCTGGTTGTAAAAGTACGTCACGTAGATGCTCACGTACCCAGGAGTCAGGCCACTGAAGAACATCAAAACAACCAGCAGGTGGATCAGGCTGCTAAGATCGAAGTTGGCTCAGGTGGATCTGGACTGGCAACATAAGGGTGAATTATTTGTAGCTTGGTGGGCCCATGACACCACAGGCCATCAAGGATGCAACATATAGATGGGCTTGTGATCGAGGGGTGGACTTGCCCATGGACACTATTGCACAGGTTAACCATGAATGTGAAACATGCACTGCAATCAAGCAAGCCAAGCGAGTAAAGCCTCTCTGGTATGGAGGACGACGGTTGAAATATAAATATGAGGAGGCCTGGCAGATTGATTATATCACACTCCCACAAACCCGCCAAGGCAAGCGCCATGTACTTACAATGGTGGAAGCAACCACCAGATGGCTGGAAACATATCCTGTGCCCCACACCACTGCCCAGAACACTACCCCGGGCCTTGAAAAACAAGTCCTATGGCAACATGGCACCCCAGAAAGAATTGAGTCAGGCAACGGGACTCATTTCTGAAACACCCCCATAGACACCTCGGCCAAAGAGCATGGCATTGAGTGGGTCTATCACATCCCCTACCATGCACCAGCCTCCAGGAAAATCAAACGATACAATGGACTGTTAAAGACTACACTGAGAGCAATGGGTGGTGGGACATTCAAGCATTGGGATACACGTTTAACAAAAACCACCTGGTTAGTCAACACTCGAGGATCTGCCAATCGAGCTGGCCCTGCCCAGTCAAAACTTTCATGTACTGTAGAAGGGGATAAAGTCCCTGTAGTGCACATAAAAAGTATGCTGGGGAAGACAGGCTGGGTTATTCCTGCCTCAGGCAAAGGCAAAGGCAAACCCATCCGTGGGATTGCTTTTGCTCAAGGACCTGGGTGCACTTGGTGAATAATTCAGAAGGATGGGGAAGTCCGGTGTGTACCTCAAGAGGATTTGATTTTGGGTGAGAATAGCCAATGATATGAATCGTATGATGTTAATTGCTATATAATACTGTATGTCATCACTACTATGGTTGCTATATGCCATATCAATGGTATCACAGTAAGAATCACCCAAATTAATGAAGAATGAATTTTGATGAAACTGAGCAAAGTGCAGCGATGATAGAACCAGACAAACGCAGCGGTGATGGAACCAGAACTGGCTTCAGGATGCAACAATCCAACACCACACACCATCTCTCCTGCCCTGAAGGACTTTAAAGATGGAGCCCAAAGTCATGGACTAAATGGACTCAACGATCATTTTAGAGGGATGACCCATAGACTAAGGGAATGGTGTCTGCGTGTATATATCAAAAGACAGGAAAGGTGGTGGTGATTAATTGGGATGTATTAGAAAGTGTGGCACCTGGGCATGACGTAGATGATACAGAATAAGGGGTGGATATTGTTGTGGTTTCAGCGGGGATAGAGTTAATTTTCTTCCTAGTAGCTGCTGTAGTGCTGTGTTCTGGATTTAGGATGAGAATAACGTTGATAACACAGTGGTGTTTTAGTTGTTGCTGAGCAGTGCTTACACTAAGTCAAGGACTTTTCAGCTTCTCATACTGCCCTGCCAGCGAGGAGGTGCACAAGAAGCTGGGAGGGGACACTGCCAGGACAGATGACCCAAACTGGCCAAAGGGATATTCCATACCATATGATGTCATGCTGAACAAAAAACTGGGGGAGTTGGTCAGGGGGGCAGCGTGGCTGCTGCTCGGGAACTGACTGGGCATCAGTCAGCGGTTGGTGAGCAATTGCGTTGTGCATCACTAGGTTTGTATATTCTTTTATCATTATTATTGTTATTTTCTCTTTCTTTTCTGTCCTATTAAATTCAACCCATGAGTTCTACCTTTTTCTGATTCTCTCCCCCATCCCACTGAGGGGGGAGTGAGTGAACGGCTGTGTGGTGTTCAGCTGCCTGCTGGGTTAAACCACAACAGAGGTCTTTTGGGCTTCCCTGAATATTTTTCTGCAATGGTTTCATATCATTTCTGAAAATTACATAGTTAAGTGGCATCAAATTTCTGGGTGATATAATAACTCAAAATGTGTAATTTTTTTTTGTATCAAATCACTTTGCAGCCATAAACAGAGCTTCAGAACCTCAATCAGAGGAATGATTTGGTGGGGTTTTTCATTTATGGCAAACAATAAAATTGTTCTTGTTATCTATTAAAATATATAAAAATTGCAAAATTTATTCACTTGATTTTCTTTTCCACTGGTATATTTGAGGGTGCAGTGAAATGAAAGCTTAAGAGGATAATGTGTTATCCCCTGCCCCATTCCCAAGACTTTTTGGAGAGAGGCAAAAGCGATCCAGATTTTGCTGTGTTTTCAAAACATTTGGTGTCTCCTTATTTTTGGTGGCTGTCACTTGCTGATGTTTCCAGGAGTGAATTTAGAAAATGAGATTTCCTCAACATTTACATTCTAAACCTTCCCTGGAGTACCCTGCTTAGTCAACGGTCTGTGGGATTTTGAGGGGGGGGGGGGGTTGTTTTTTTTTGTTTTTTCCTGCAGAGTCCCTCGTTTTTCCAGCACTTTCTGACTGTTAAATGTACTGGATAACATTCAAAATGCTGGGGCCCAGTTTTCTCCCACACCCTTTTTCGATTAAAATAAACAAAATCAAAACAATACCTCTCCCCCCGCACCCCCCTCCCCCCAAATCATTGAACCAGTAAGCAAGAGCAGAAGAAAAACACTGATTTTTTTTTTTTTTAAATCAGATAAAATGCAGGATTTGGCCCAGTTTTCCTTCTTCAGTTTAAAGGTGCATTCCTAAAGGCAGAATTTGGTCTGTTTAAGCTTCAAACCTTCTGACAGGAGAGATTCAGTTGTGTCCCCACTGAAATCACTTGCAGAACACTCAGGGACTGCAGTGAGAGCAAGACTTGCCTCTACATTTGTAACTTGAGGGTGTCTTTAAAAGTCAGATAACAATTCTGTCCAGCACCCTCTCTCATCCTGAATCCAACCGCCTGCATCCGCATGCACACGCCGACAGGCAAAGGTAGAGGGGAACATGCTTTACAAGCATCCCAAGTAAATAGGAGTCAAGCATCCCATCTGCTATATATGCTCCGTCCTGCTAAGGATGCCACTTGGGCATCCCCGTAACACCTGGGTGAGGATTGTTATTTACCAAAAGAAAATTGAAGGAAGATGGGCAAAATCCACTGTTGCTGGGGAGGTTTTTTTAAAAAAAGCTGGCACATATTCCCTAACAAATTCAATCCAAGGATTGTTCGTGTCTTTGGAAAACAAATGCCATCATTGCTCGGTGCAATAAGCTGAGTTTTGTGAACCAGCACTAGTTTCGCTGTAAAAAAAAAAAATCCCTGAAAAACTCCTAGAAATTGAGGGATATTTTTGTCTGAAGAGGTACTTTTAAAACTTTCTCCATTATGGAAATGCATAACGTTGTCTCTCTCTAGAGATTCATGTGCAACTCAGTTTGCATGTGGAGGGGGCAAAGAACCCCTCCTCCATAGGTGCTCCTCAGAACTTATCCAACCTGAAATTTGGGATCCATGCAGCTTTCCACTGCTTTCAAGTGCAAGTTTCAACCAATTTCTTCCCTTTCCCTCCTCAGATGATTTTAAGAGGATTTGAAATCTTTGGATTGTTTAAAATAACAAAAGCCTCTAAGCTCTGAATGTGGCAATGAAATCTTCAGCTTGAACTCATGACAGAAACGTTCCAGCCTGTCTCTTGTGAATCATGAAAATCCAAATCTGAACATCAGAAGAGAACAGCACCTCATTCAGTCTTGTTCTTTATTCCTCTATGTTCTTCCTACTTTATTTTATTTAAATGGGGTATATCCATAGTAACCTATTAGCATTGTTATTATTTTTATTATTTTAACTTGGGCAACAGAACTCAAACAGGGAAATTCATCAGTTTCTGGATTCAGTACCAGCCTCTGCAGTTTCATTATTCCTGTTGACAATTACGGATCGGAGAAGTGCGGATGCCTGGCCTGGGAGTGCTTGTGTATTGCACCCAAATTACACATTCCTGTTCATAAAGAGAGGAGCAAAGTATGAATGTGAACGTCATTGCTCGTGTCTCAGGCAACTACTCACATCTTAATTGAAAACGATCAAATAACAGCATTCCCTTTGACAAACAAATGACAATGCATCGCCACGTTCATTGAAGGTGGTTGAGCTGAAAAGCCAGGGGCAACAGCGGGTATTGGCCATAACACGCCGAGAGCACACGCGTGTGTGCACACACACGCGCACACACGCGCGCCCCAGACCTGGGTTGTGTTTCCTTCCGCCTCGGTTCCTTCAAGGATGCTGCTCCTGCCTCCAGGATCGTGCTTGCCACTTTCCCAGTTTTGATTTCGCCTCCTCCCCAGGCACCGCACTTTTGCTTCTGCGTGTGAGCTGCCGGTCAGTGCCACAGTGACAGATCACTCCTCTCACCTCTGCTGACACTTTGGAATGTAATTTAGGATGATCAGGCCACCTCGGCGCTGGATGGACCAGAGGTTTGATAGCACCCTAGTCAAAGGCCACAGAGGTGCGAAGCATTTACGAAGCAGCAAATGAAGCCTTTTCTGAGCCAACTGTTCCACCTGGACCCCACTACAAATTATTGTTTTCAATTACCACCTGTGTACTCCTTCCTATGCAACTTATTGATGTAAAATTACAACAACACTGGTATAAATAAGTTATGCTGCGGTTGTAAAATGGAAGAAATTTTGTTGTAGCAATTATGTTCAGCAAGATGACAAAATAAATTTCCAGTGCTGTGCTTGCAGTAACCTGGGGAATTTAAACCTCATAATTTCCATTCATTTCAGATAATTTGGAGTAATTTCTATATGTAATAACTTTGTAATGAAAAACACAGCGGTACTGAAGTGATTTCAACTCTTTTTTTTTTTTCCTATGGTATACATGGCACAAAATAAATAATAAAAATAATATTTCCTTTTTGTATGTGTTCGGTAATTCTTTCAGCAAAATCATAAACTAATACCAGGACTAAATCTCTGTCCATGAAATGAAAAATAAATTGAGTTAAAGAAAGTGAAAAAGTATGAAAGGCCTTGGATGTTTTATTGTGACTTTATTAAATTGTATCATCTCTATGCTCTATGGTATCCCCAGGGGTTACTGTTCTGGGGAAGGGCAGAGAGCTAGATAGGTACATGTCCCTCGATCAAAAGCAGAGATGGTTGGAGGAAATTCATACGAAAGTGTTTAATTCAACCCTTTAATTTTTAAAATGGAAACTGGAAGTAGTAATAAAAAAATAAAAAATGAGAGAGGTGTGGGATAGTACAGGACAAAAGGCACAAGTCGCTTTGGGGCACTGATTTTCATTAGTGTATTTGATGGTAAGTTACTCAGAGACTGTAAACATGTGTAATCACAGAATATGTTCCAATACAAGGGAATAGCATTTAATTAAAGATAAGAAAGAGTACTGTACATCACTGAAAAGCTGTATCTGTGTCCTACTTACCATCACAACGCAAGGCTATTATTACACAATAAACAAGAAATCATGTGCTCTGCTTTGTGGAAAACAGCTATTTCCTTGGGAAAAATAATAATACAATACCAATAATATTATTTTTGCATTTATGTCTCACTTGCATCTCCAGGTGATTCATAAAGGTGGGTAACGATTGGGATACTTCTCCTAGTGATGAGCAAAAGGAGGCATAAAAGGTGTTGCCATAACCTTGAAAGGTTACCCAACCAAGCTGTGGGACAGAAGCAAAAATGCAAGATTACAAAGGATAAAAGCCAGTTCTCTTAGCTGCTAAAAATCCATCTCCCAATAGCATCACTACCTCTCTTTTTCAGCAATAGCAATATTAAAATGGCATGTTATTACTCAGGATTAGGCTACTGAGCTGTACAAGAAGAGGGTCAGTTTGAGTAAGTTCCCCCAATGTCCTATGTCGATTGTACTCGAGGCTTGTGCCTGTCCCTGCACACCCTTGAATTTGCAGGTGCCCAGTGAGTGCAGGGTCTCGCTCCCTTGCTGGCTTCTCCACGGCCCGTGCTGTAACGCAGGCTGCCTGAAGATAACATGAAATACAAGAGGACTGAAGATTTATGACAGCCCACAGGAAATGTTGTGCGGGGCTCATGCAACAACAGCGCAGGGATATCCAAAAGCCATGGTCTGCTCAAAGGGGAGGAAAGAAAAAGGCAGTCTAGGAGAGACTCTGATTTTGAAGGGGACACATCAAGGCACAGAAAAACTAATGCACAGATTCTCAGTTTCGGGCTTACCTGCTACCAAAATCAGTGGTCGTTAGGTGCCTAATTCTTGAGGCTCTGTTGCCAATTTGATCAAGTGAAGATTTGCCATACAACAGTTTATGCCCCAGGTCACCCGCATATGTGGGTCCAGAGACCATACTCCAGCAGATACTTCGGACAATTCAGATCTAATAACACAAGAGGAAATATAAGGGAGGTAAAAGTCAGCCACAGCACAACAGCACACAGCAGTTTGCACCAAGGTTTTAAAAATACAGATTCCCACCCCCAACCTTCACGCTAAAGAAATGGAAATGGAAACAAAGTTCTGAAAGCTAGAAGCAGGTAGAGGTCAACAGCAACATGCAATGGCAGGGAGCTGAAAAACTCTGATCCCTTCATCAAAAGCAGCCTCAAAAGCAAGGACCAAAATAGAACCCACTTGTGGTCACGAAGTTGAGGGGCTACATTTGAATAGTGGCTCCGGTGTCTCTGTATTTTTGTGTAATGATGTTGCAGCTACTGAGAAGAGGGAGCTGTCTGCTGCTGCTCGGATCCTCCACACCAAAGCTCGGGAATGTTTTTTGAAATCTATTTTTTAAACAGATATATGTGTATATATATTTTTTTATATATATATATGCTCATTCTGACTATTGTGAATTTTCTGATCCTCCTTCAGAATTACAGGTAATTGCACTGCCTTCCATTAAATTGCTGAAAAATCCAATAGATGCTTTTCCAAATATAATTTTTTAAGAGATCAAGTTAATGCCCATAAGCAAAGCAAACAAACATGTATCGAAGCACATACCTAAATTCCTCTGAGTCAGGTTAAGACAAATCTTTCCAAACGGCAATGCCCTTGCATATCAACCACCATTCGAGGCCTGAC